>NW_013811282.1:0-499 GCF_000517525.1 Limulus polyphemus
TTCAACTAACATTGACGTATATTATCTCAAACGAAGGTTTCACCATAATTCAACAATCATTATTGTTTACTAACTCAAAAACAAGCTTCACTGTATTTAACACAATAATTTGAATGCAACCTTCACAATAATAATACTTAGATAGATAATCTTCATATTGTACAACTTAAAATTCACTGAACTCTCAGACCAGGTGGTTAGGGGGTTTAATTCGCAATCTGAGGGTCGCGGGTTCGAATTCCCGTCCCACCAAACATGCTTTAGCCGTGATGGCTTTATATGTGACGGCCAATCCCACTATTCGTTGGAAAAAAAGAGTAGCCCAAGAGTTAGCGGTGGGTGGTGATGACTAGCTGACTTCCCTGTAGTCTTACACTGCTAAATTAGGAACGGCTAGCGCAGATAGCCCTCGTGTATCTTTGCACGAATTTCAAACAAACAAACAATGTCCCAACACATGTGTGTGTGTGTGTGTGTATATATATATCTGAAATTCTTA
>NW_013811283.1:0-496 GCF_000517525.1 Limulus polyphemus
AGTGATAACAGCAGAAAATATTGTTGTATCATGACTGATAACGGTAGAAAATATTGTTATATTATGACCGATAACAGTAGAAAATATTGTTACATCATGACTGATAACGGTAGAAAATATTGTTACATCATGACTGATAACGGTAGAAAATATTGTTATATCATGACTGATAACGGTAGAAAATATTGTTATATTATGACTGATAACAATAGAAAATATTGTTACATCATGACTGATAACGGTAGAAAATATTGTTATATCATGACTGATAACGGTAGAAAATATTGTTATATTATGACTGATAACAATAGAAAATATTGTTACATCATGACTGATAACGGTAGAAAATATTGTTATATCATGACTGATAACGGTAGAAAATATTGTTATATTATGAGTGATAACAATAGAAAATATTGTTATATTATGACTGATAACGGTAGAAAATATTGTTATATCATGACTGATAACAGCAGAAAATATTGTTATATTACGA
>NW_013811284.1:0-499 GCF_000517525.1 Limulus polyphemus
ATCGGCTACTCGACATTCAATTTGACATTCGAGTCAATCGTGGAAGTCTCCATTTTATAGATTTTTATGGTGGTGCCACTTTGGTCGTTGGCATGTAATATTAGTTTTGTTTAATAGACGAAATAAGAAATTAGGTACAATAAGTTTAAAGCTCAAAAAGCTCAGCTGGCACTAGCTTGCTTTATTATCATATTAAGAAGACAACAGAACCAAAGAAAATGTATGAAAAACTAGTGAAAGTACATACATAATAAACAATATAGAACTTCATGTGTGTACGATCTACCAAGTGAAATAAAAAACTAGTGAAGGTACATACATAATAAATAGTATAGAACTTCATGTGTATACGATCTACCAAGTGAAATATATAAAACTAGTGAAGGTACATACATAATAAATAGTATATAACTTATTGTGTGTACGATCTACCAAGTGAAATAAAAACTAGTGAAGGTACATACATAATAAACAATATAGAACTTCATGTGTGTACGAT
>NW_013811285.1:0-497 GCF_000517525.1 Limulus polyphemus
CACATAAAATCGACACCACCACATGCTAGAGTCATGTCAATTAGTAGAGAAGACATCATACAGATCCCAGGCCATGAAGTATGATACCACACATTATACAGAGCTGCTAGGCTCGGCCCCACTGAAAATTTGAAGATTTTTTTTGACGACAGTTCATTCCAGCTCGGAGGGCTGGCGGGCCAACAAAGGGTTACGCCCTGTTAGAGGCCCAGAGGATGTAGAAGTACACAGTGGAAATAAGCAACGAGAGATGAGTAAGTGAGACCAGGTTCTGAGATGGTGAAGACGAGTTTAATGCATGCTATTGTCGTGTCAATATGTTGAAGCCCTATCACATCCGAGATTCATCCGAAAATATTTTAGCCATTGACGTGTTAAAACCAAATGAAGGGCAAAAACAGAAGACTGTTAAATTGGAGTTTATCATTACAAGAGTATGGTAATCCATGCCAAAGGAGTTGATAACATTTGTGCTAATGCACTTTCACATGCTATGT
>NW_013811286.1:0-499 GCF_000517525.1 Limulus polyphemus
TGTAATCTCTCTTCTTGTTTATTTTGTTGTTCGAGCTGCCACTGCTGTTGTGTCTCTTCTTGTTTCTTTTCTTTTTCCTCCAACAACTGCTGTAATCTCTCTTGTTTATTTTGTTGTTCGAGCTGCCACTGTTGCATATTTTCTTGCCATTGTTGTTGTCTTTCTTCTTGTTTCTTTTCTTTTTCTTCTAACAACTGTTGTAATTTCTCTTATCGTTCTTCTTGTTTCTTTTCTTTTTCCTCTAACAACTGTTGTAATTTCTCTTCTCGTTCTTCTTGTTTATTTTCTTTTTTCCTCTAACAACTGTTGTGATTTCTCTTCCCGTTCTTCTTGTTTCTTTTGCTGTTCTTGTATTGCTGCCATTAAGTCTGCTAGGCTTTAGTTTGATTTGCCGCTTCTTGTTTCCATTTTTTTATCCCACTCTCTGACACCAATTTGTTACGTCTCCGTTTGTTAATTCATTTTTCCGTAAATTCTTTCCAACTAAACTTTAGCGACG
>NW_013811287.1:0-1201 GCF_000517525.1 Limulus polyphemus
CTGCACATCGTCAAGCCGAGACTGAGCGCAAGAAACATTAAGAACACGAGACCATCTTTCTTCTCCACTTATATCATCGACATCTTTAATCTTGCTATTCAGTACCAACATCTTTGTTCTCCACTTACAACATCGACATATTTAATCTTGCTATTCAGTACCAACATCTTTGTTCTCCTCTTACAACATCGACATCTTTGATCTTGCTATTCAGTACCAACATCTTCGTTCCCCATATACAACATCGACATCTTTGATCTTGCTATTCAGTACCAACATCTTTGACTTAGAAACCATTTCTACTTCATCCAGTTCCAGTGGTTGTGACTATTATAGAATAATTCTACACAATACGAGCTTAAATAGTAACTTTTGGATCTATATAAGACACGAAATATGTAATTCACTCAATATTTTTTAAACATTTTATACTATTGTAACTTGTTCAATCGTTGAATATGTTGTTTTAGATTATTTGATACTAACCATATTTACTTGACCTGAACAGAGGGCCGACGTTTAGCTATTTTTAATCAGAAAGGATCAAATGAAGTTTTTTTTTATAACATGAATAAATGTGCCGTAATCTTCTGAACGTGAGCAATGAATGTTACAAACACGTTTCACTCACATTAACATAAAATATATTAGTCGTTGAAATCTCGACAGAAGATAATAACTGAAAAGGCAACATTACGATATCTACTGTTCCATTATATCATCTTAATCTTTGCTCTACCAATGCAGTACCATTATTTTAGATTTCCTTCTAAAAAATCATCGCTATTGTTTTTTTATCTATACAGTACAGTATCTTTCTTCTCCACTTATATCATCGACATCTTTAATGTTGCTATTCAGTACCAACACGTCACTGCTATGCCAAAACTAAGAGATTAAAATGTTTTTTTATAACATGAATAAATGTAGCAACAGACATAACCTAAGATATCAACCACTCCGTAAGTGATTATGGTAGCTGCCAGGCTGTGTTGTATACTCCAGTATGGTCACCCCCTAGTCACAGCTATAGAGGTGAGAACAATTGCTTTGAAAATATCTCATTATAGAAATATACTGACGAAAAAAAAATGCTTGTCTTAAATCTATAGTTTTTACTTTCCAATGGATTAAAAGTGTCATGTAACTATTTTATTTCAACAACTATGGTATATTGGTTGTGATTGATGATACAAATACC
>NW_013811288.1:0-497 GCF_000517525.1 Limulus polyphemus
GAATCCCGCTTTCGACAGTCAACAGAATCATCGTGCAGTTCAGGAAAAATGGCAAGGAAACAACTGAGCAGCGTCCAGGTCGTCCTGGTCCAGCGGAGAGGACAAAAAGGGCTGTCAAGAGGAGCATCGAAATGGATCCCAGATTAACGACTGCTTAAGTGGCCAAAGTTGGGGGGATGAGCCCAAAATCTGTTCAACGTTTTCCCTCCCAGATTGGGTTATCGTTGCAGAGCAGCTAGAGGGAAGCCCTTATTAAGACCTGCCAACATAGTCAGATGAAAGAAGTGGGCAAGTGATATGATGACCAAGCCTCTGGATTTTTGGAAGTCCGTATTGTTCTCAGACGAATCAAGATTCGCTCAATTTTCGGACAGTGGAAGGATATGGGTCTGGAGAATGCCTCACCAAGAGTTTTGGCTCAACAGATTGCAGCCAACTGTGAAGCATGGTGGTTTCAGCGTGATGGCTTGGGGAGCTGTTTGGGTTGGTGGGAGATC
>NW_013811289.1:0-499 GCF_000517525.1 Limulus polyphemus
ACTACTCAGTGATCTTGTTTAGTATAAACACTACACAGTGATTTTGTTGAGTATAAACACTACACAGTGATTTTGTTGAGTATAAACACTACTCAGTGATCTTGTTTAGTATAAACACTACTCAGTGATCTTGTTTCGTATAAACACTACACAGTGATCTTGTTTAGTATAAACACTACTCAATGATCTTGTTTAGTATAAACACTACACAGTGGTTTTGTTTAGTATAAACACTAGTCAGTGATCTTGTTTAGTATAAACACTACACAATGATCTTGTTTAGTATAAACACTACTCAATGATCTTGTTTAGTATAAACACTACTCAGTGATCTTGTTTAGTATAAACACTACACAGTGATCTTGTTTAGTATAAACACTACACAGTGATCTTGTTTAGTATAAACACTACACAGTGATCTTGTTTAGTATTAACACTACTCAATGATCTTGTTTAGTATAAACACTACACAGTGATCTTGTTTAGTATAAACACTACA
>NW_013811290.1:0-500 GCF_000517525.1 Limulus polyphemus
GGATGGTATTCTTGTCCGGAGATGGGAAACTGCAGATGGGAAATTGACGACTTGGCAAATGGTTATACCGAGAAAGTTACGGGAAGTTGTGCTGCGTCGACCCCACGATAGTTTAACAGGGAGTCCATCTCGGAGTTAAGAAGACATTCAGTCAACTACGACAGAGATTTTACTCGATAGGTATGAGGCAAGACATGGAAGAATGGTGCAGGACCTGCAGTACATGTTGTACTAAAAGGGTACCCAAGCATAAGGGACGTGCTCCAATGAAGTTATATCAACTTGGTGCACCAATGGAAAGAGTAGCCATTGACATTGCTGGTCCTTTGCCTCAAACTCGTGCTGGTAACAGGTACATTTGTGTGGTGATGGATTATTTCACCAAGTGGCCTGAGGCATATGCAATACCAAATCAGGAAGCTACAGCTGTAGCTTCGGCTATTAGTGATTTCTTCTTCAGATTTGGTATGCCATACGAACTGCATTCTGATCAAGGCCGT
>NW_013811291.1:0-865 GCF_000517525.1 Limulus polyphemus
ATATATATCGATCTAAATGTTTAATCGCAAGTTTTAATTACCATATATATATATAGTTGTAAATTCTCACTCAGAAGTTTTTTACCATATATATATCGTGGTGACTTTTTAATCACAAGTTTTTATTTACCATCTATATTTATTATATATATCGATCTAAATGTTTAATCGCAAGTTTTAATTACCATATATATATATAGTTGTAAATTCTCACTCAGAAGTTTTTTACCATATATATATCGTGGTGACTTTTTAATCACAAGTTTTTACTTACCATGTATATATATATATATATATCGATGTGAATGTTTAATCATGAGTTTTTATTTATCATATATATATCGGTGTGAATGTTTAATCAGAAGTTTTATTTACCATGTATATATATATATATGTCTTTGTTAATGTTTAATCAGATTTTTATTTAACATATATGTATATATCGTTGTAACTGTTTAATCAGAACTTTTTATTTACTATATATATATTGATGTGATTTTTTAAACAGAAGTTTTTAATCACCATATACATATATATATATATATATCGTTAAGAATGTTTCATCAGAAGTTTTTATTTACCATAAATATATATCGTTGTGAATTTTTAATCAGAAGTTTTATTTATCATATATATATATCGTTGTTAATTTTTAATCCGAAGTTTCTATTTACCACATATATATATATCGTTGTAAATTTTTAATAAGAAGTTTATTATTTACCATAGATAGATATATATATATATATAAACTTCTGATTAAACATTCACATCGATATATGGTAAATAAAAACGTCTGATTAAACATTCTCAACGATATAGATATATATGGTAAATACATATATATATCGTTGTAAATGTTTAC
>NW_013811292.1:0-696 GCF_000517525.1 Limulus polyphemus
ATCATGATGACTAGATACTATGAATCGAAACGTTGTAATTATTAAAATCAGAACTTGCCTACTCTAAAAGTTGCTGTTATTGTAATTTTGAATTTAATAGTGTTAAAATTGTTATAGTTTTTTAATAGCAAGGCACAAAGGTAACCAATATATTTATTAAAAACGTCAGCAAGAGCAGTTAGATATGACAATATAAATTTTGACTAGCTGAGTTACCCAGCGTTGCACGGTGAAGATTTAGATTTGAAATGTATAGATCAGTATTTTTTTCAGCAAATTATTCAGTAAGTAGACAAAAGCTGTGATGCGAGAAATAAAAAAGCATTTAATCAAACAGAGCTTTATTTGAAATTAGATCGTGTTTGAGCTTGTCTTGTTCTTTGAGCCTGAAGTCGTACTTCATGTTGCTCCTCTGTTTCTTGCTCTCTGTAAGTTATTTGTCTTAATTTTTGTGCTTGAACTCTGACTTTGTGCTGTTCAACAGTTTCTTACTGTCTTTGGAGTAGCCTGCCTTTCAGCTTGAGCTCGAAGTCTAACTTTACGCTGTTCCAAAGTCTCTTCCTGTATTTGAGCAGCCTGTCTTGCAGCTTGTGCTTGAAGTCTTTGATTGCGTTCTTCTTCTGTTTCAGCTGCTCTTTGTGCTTGCATTCTTTTAGCGGCAAAATACTTTCCATAGAAAGAGCGTTTCTTGGGTGG
>NW_013811293.1:0-847 GCF_000517525.1 Limulus polyphemus
TTGGGGGGTGGTCTGATATATATAAGATGGTCACGGCGTGACGGGACAATGTGTGTAAGTAATGAGTAATTGAACTGCAGTCAGCGAGAGACGTATTGTTGAAGTATAACGTCGTTGTTATAGAGCGACTGTTGAAGATAAATGTATCGGTAAAGTTATATTCAGAAAGAATAAACCAGTTTTATTAAGAAAGGACTTGTGTCGCTAAAGTTTCGTCAATATATATTGTTTGGCAACTACAACAGTAACCTTAAACAATATAAGGGTTTCATCTGTTGGTGTACGACGTTAGGGGCGTCCTTTTGTATTCCTCAGTGAGTGCAGTATAACGCCCTCTAGCAAAGAACTAGGAACAATATATATATATATATATATATATATTGTTTGGCAACTACAACAATAACCTCAAACAATATAAGGGTTTCATCTGTTGGTGTATCCTAATTCTAAGTCCACACTGTCATGGAAATCCAAATTATCCTAATTCTAAATCCACACTCTCATGGAAATCCAAATTATCCTAATTCTAAGTCCATACTGTCATGGAAATCCAAATTATCCTAATTCTAAGTCCATACTGTCATGGAAATCCAAATTATCCTATTTCTAAGTCCACACTGTCATGGAAACATAAATTATCCTAATTCTAAGTCCACACTGTCATGGAAACCCAAATTATCCTAATTCTAAGTCCATACTGTCATGGAAATCCAAATTATCCTATTTCTAAGTCCACACTGTCATGGAAACCCAAATTATCCTAATTCTATGTCCACACTATCATGGAAATCCAAATTATCCTAATTCTAAGTCCATACTGTCATGGAAATCCAAATTATCCTAATTC
>NW_013811294.1:0-562 GCF_000517525.1 Limulus polyphemus
AGTTACCGAATTTAAAACCATCATACTCATCTTTAGCCTTACTTGGTACAACTACTCCATGAACACTTAGGTGTAACTCTAGTTACAGAATTTATAACCACCATACTCATCTTTAGCCTTACTTGGTACAACTACTCCATAAACACCTAGGTGTAACTATAGTTACCGAATTTAAAATCATCATAATCATTTTTAGCCTTACTTGGTACAACTACTATATGAACACCTAGGTGTAACTCTAGTAACAGAATTTATAACCACCATACTCATCTTTAGAATTACTTGGTCAAGAGTTACTCCTATGTGTTCGTGGAGTTGTTGTACCAAATAACACTAAAGATGAGTATGGGGTTATAAATTCGGTAACTATAGTTACACCTAGGTATTTATGGAATAGTTGTAAAGATGAGTATGGTGGTTACAAATTCGGAAAACGTTATTTGGTACAGCAACTCCACGAACTCCTAGGTGTAACTCTAGTTACCGAATTTATAACCACCATACTCATCTTTAGCATTACTTGGTACAACTATTCCATAAATACCTAGGTGTAACTATAGTT
>NW_013811295.1:0-499 GCF_000517525.1 Limulus polyphemus
TCCTTTATGTCCATGAGCTCAATAGTTACCCACACTGGTCCCCACAACCTTGCATAATGTCCTGTCACGCCACAAAGCTTCCGTATGGCTTCTGGTACTCCTTTGTGATCTAGCACCTTGATACTCACAAGGGTTTGCTGAGATGCAGAATCTATGACAAAGTTGCACTTTTGGCCATCCAGCTTTCTTGTCAAGTAGACACTATGTGTGCTTGGCATTTTACATTTAGCTGTTGGGACTTTCACAATGGGGGTTGGTGGGCATCCCTCAACACCAACCACTACTGGTTTTCCTGAGGCTGACTTATTGGTAGTATTCTTATTACACTGGCTCTTCATATATCCTTGCTCTCCACGGTTCCAACAGCCTTTCTGGGTAACAGCCTTTCCTGCTGTGGCATCTTTCCTGTATTGAAGTTGCCAGAATTGAGCTCTCTTGTGACCAGGATTCTTACAGTGCCAGCAAAGTCCCTCAAACTTCTCTGAAAGCTGCCCCTTTC
>NW_013811296.1:0-861 GCF_000517525.1 Limulus polyphemus
TGTTTGTTTTATCTGTCGCTTTTAGTATCAGTTATAATGAGACGGTTATGTTTGTTTTATCTGTCGCTTTTAGTAACAGTTATAATGAGACGGTAATGTTTGTTTTATCTGTCGCTTTTAGTAACAGTTATAATGAGACGGTTATGTTTGTTTTATCTGTCGCTTTTAGTAACAGTTATAATGAGACGGTAATGTTTGTTTTATCTGTCGCTTTTAGTATCAGTTATAATGAGACGGTTATGTTTGTTTTATCTGTCGCTTTTAGTAACAGTTATAATGAGACGGTTATGTTTGTTTTATCTGTCGCTTTTAGTAACAGTTATAATGAGACGGTAGTTCTTGTTTTATCTGTCGCTTTTAGTAACAGTTATAATGAGACGGTAAAGTTTGTTTTATCTGTCGGTTTTAGTAACAGTTATAATGAAACGGTAATGTTAGTTTTATCTGTCGCTTTTAGTAACAGTTATAATGAGACGTTAATGTTTGTTTTATCTGTCGCTTTTAGTAACAGTTATAATGAGACGGTAATGTTTGTTTTATCTGTCGCGCGACAGATAAAACAAACATTACTGTCTCATTATAACTGTTACTAAAAGCGACAGATGAAACAAACATTACCGTCTCATTATAACTGTTACTAAAGGCGACAGATAAAACAAACATAACCGTTTCATTATAACTGTTACTAAAAGCGACAGATAAAACTAACATTACCGTCTCATTATAACTGTTACTAAAAGCGACAGATAAAACTAACATTACCGTCTCATTATAACTGTTACTAAAATTTTAGTAACAGTTATAATGAGACGGTAATTGTTTTATCTGTCGCTTTTAGTAACAGTTATAATGAGACGGTAA
>NW_013811297.1:0-627 GCF_000517525.1 Limulus polyphemus
GTATTGAGATTAAGTGTATCGCAGAGTTATATTCGGAAAGAATAAACCAGTTTTATTAAGTAAAGACTTGTGTCGTTAAAGTTTCGTTGGAACGAAGTTACGGAAAAATCAGTTAACAAACGGAGACGTAACAGTATTATACAGCCTATAGCCTTGTATTTCAAAAGAATTCCTGTCATCAAAATTGTCTATATTCAGCCAGATTGAACTCATTTAAGTTACATTAAAAATCATCTATTCTGACGTTGAATATTTTCGTCAGATAATTTGAAACAAACCGCCAATGAAAGAACAACGTTATGAAAGTATGTAGGAAGAGAAACAATTTTAATACTAAGCATTGTTCGTTGGATGCAGGGGCGACAGGGGAGGCTAGAATACATTTTGTGATAGATTCAGCCTCCACCCTTACCGCGGTCATTGGTAGTGCTCTGAACCCTTAGAATACGTCAGATGTTATTTCTTACATAAAGAGAACAATGTAGTGCACATTAGTAAGGCCTAATTAAGGATTTGTTTAAATAATTAATTACTTCTTTTGAATTGTAGCCAATATATCTATTAATTGCTTTCTAGTTACATTTGTTTGTTTGTAATTAAGCACAAAGCTACACAATGGGCTATCTG
>NW_013811298.1:0-499 GCF_000517525.1 Limulus polyphemus
TGAAACTAAAGTATTAAAAATACATGAACATTGGTGTGAAACTAAAGTATTAAAAATACATAAACAATGGTGTGAAACTAAAGTATTTAACGTATTTGAACAATGGTGTGAAACTAAAATATTTAACGTATTTGAACAATGGTGTGAAACTAAAGTATTTAACGTATTTGAACAATGGTGTGAAACTAAAGTATTTAACGTATTTGAACAATGGTGTGAAACTAAAGTATTTAACGTATTTGAACAATGGTGTGAAACTAAAATATTTAACGTATTTGAACAATGGTGTGAAACTAAAGTATTTAACGTATTTGAACAATGGTGTGAAACTAAAGTATTTAACGTATTTGGACAATGGTGTGTTAATAGATAGTCGTCAAAGTTATAAATGTTCAATAGTCTTTATAAAAATACACAAACAATGGTGTGAAACTAAAGTATTTAACGTATTTGAACAATGGTGTGAAACTAAAGTATTAAAAATACATGAACATTGGTG
>NW_013811299.1:0-948 GCF_000517525.1 Limulus polyphemus
ACAACATATCTACATGTGTTTCCTTAAGTACGAGTGGATTAAATAGGAAAAAATAAGTAGTATCCTTTTATGACCCACTATTGACTTTATTCTGCAGCCAATGTGTTAATTAACTCATCTATTTACAACATATCTACATGTGTTTCCTTAAGTCCGAATGGATTAAGTAGGCCCCAATAACTAGTATCCTTCGATGACCCACGGTTGACTTTAGTCTTCAGCCAAAATGTAAATTAACTCATATATTTACAACATATCTACATGTGTTTCCTTAAGTCCGAGTGGATTAAATAGGACCCAATAGCTAGTATCGTTCTATGAGCCACTGTTGACTTTATTGTGCAGCCAATGTGTTAATTAACTCATCTATTTACAACAAATCTACTTGTTTTTCCTTAAATCCGAGTGGATTAAATAGGTCCCAATAGCTAGTATCGTTCTATGACCCAATTGTTGACTTTAGTCTGCAGCCAAAATGTTAATTAACTCATATATTTACAACCTAAATAGGATTAAATAGGACCCAATAGCTAGTACAGTTCTATAACCCACTGATGACTTAAGTCAGCAGCCAATGTGTTAATTAACTCATCTATTTACAACATATCTACATGTGTTTCCTTAAGTCCGAGTGGATTAAATAGAAAACAATAACTAGTATCGTTCTATGACCCACTGTTGATTTTATTCTTGGCCAATGTGTTAGTTAATTCATATATTTACAACATATCTACATGTGTTTTTTTTTAAGTCCGAGTGGATTAAGTAGGTCCCAATTAATAGTATCTTTCTATGACCAACTGTTGACTTTAGTCTGCAGGCAATGTGTTAATTAACTCATATATTTACAAAATATCTACATGGGTTTCCTTAAGTCCGACTGCATTAAATAGGACCCAATAGCTAGTATCGTCCTATGACCAAATGTTGACTTTAGTCTTCAGCCAG
>NW_013811300.1:0-499 GCF_000517525.1 Limulus polyphemus
CTAGAGTTACATCTAGGTGTTCGTGGAGTTGTTGTACTAAATAACGCTAAAGATGAGTATGGGGGTTATGAATTCGGTAACCAGAGTTAAACCTAAGTGTTCATGGAGTAATTATTCCAAGTAAGGCTAAAGATGAGTATGGTGGTTATAAATTCTGTAACTAGAGTTACACCTAGGTGTTGATGAAGTAGTTGTACTAAGTAAGGCTAAAGATGAATATGGTGGCTATAAATTCGGTAACTAGAGTTACTTCTAGGTATTCGTGGAGTTGTTGTAAAAAAATAGCGCTAAAGATGAGTATGGCGGTTATATATTCGGTAACTAGAGTTACACCTAGGTGTTCGTGGAGTTGTTGTACCAAGTAAGGCTAACGATGAGTATGGTGGTTATAAATAAGGTAACTAGAATTACATCTTGGTATTCGTGGAGTTGTTGTATCAAATAACACTAACGATACGTATGGTGGTTACAAATTCGGTAACAAGAGTTACACCTACGT
>NW_013811301.1:0-498 GCF_000517525.1 Limulus polyphemus
AGTACACACTATCGTTAAATCTTGTGTCTTCTTATTGACAGTACACAGTATCGTTAAATCTTGTGTCTTTTATTAACCGTACACAGTATCGTTAAATCTTGTGTCTTCTTATTGACAGTACACAGTATCGTTAAATCTTGTGTTGTTTTATTGACAGTACACAGTATCGTTATATCTTGTGTCTTCTTATTGACAGTACACAGTATCGTAAATCTTGTGTCTTCTTATTGACAGGACACATTATTGTTAAATATTGTGTTTTCTTACTGACAGTACACATTATCGTTGAATATTGTTTATTCTTATTGACAGTACACAGTATCGTTAAATCTTGTGTCTTCTTATTGACAGTACACAGTGTCGATAAATCTTGTGTCTTCTTATTGACAGTACACATATAGTTAAATCTTGTGTCTTTTATTGACAGTACACAGTATCGTTAAATCTTGTGTCTTCTTATTGAAAGTACACAGTATCGTTAAATCTTCTGTCTTCTTA
>NW_013811302.1:0-499 GCF_000517525.1 Limulus polyphemus
CTTGGTCTTTCTCCTGTTCTGCCTTGATATCGATACCTGGTTCCATTTCGTCATCATCAACTTTTTCAGTCGGCTTGACTTCACCTTGATGGCACCTAATTATTTCAACCTCTCTTTTAACAGTTACCAGAACTTGGCCTTCGTTATTCCCAAACATCATTTTATCAAAATCAATTACAAACTTTCTCGGTAGTAGATAGTCCAATCCTAAGATGCATTCATCTTCAATGTCAGCCAAGTATACTTCCTGTCTGTCCTTTATGCCCATGAGCTCAATAGTTACCCACACTGGTCCCCACAACCTTGTAGAATGTCCTGTCACACCATAAGGCTTCTGTATGGCTTCTGGTACTCCTTCGTGATTTAACACCTTGATGCTCACAAGGGTTTGCTGAGACGCAGAGTCTATGACAAAGTTGCACCTTTGGCCATCAAGCTTTCCTGTCACATAGACACTGTGTGTGCTTGGCAATTTACACCTAGCTGTTGGGACTTTCAT
>NW_013811303.1:0-595 GCF_000517525.1 Limulus polyphemus
TACAAACCCAATAATCGCCACAAATAATATGCTATAAAACCAATAATCGCTACAAATAATATGATACAAACCCAATAATCGCTACAAATAATATGGTATAAACCCAATAATCGCTACAATTAATATGATATAAACCCAATAATCGCTACAAATAATATGATATAAACCCAATACTCGCTACAAATAATATGATATAAACCCAATAATCGCTACAAATAATATGATACAAACCCAATAATCGCTACAAATAATATGATACAAACCCAATAATCGCTACAAATAATATGGTATAAGACCAATAATCGCTACAAATAATATGATACAAACCCAATAATCGCTACAAATAATATGATACAAACCCAGTAATCGCTACAAATAATATGATACAAACCCAATAATCGCTACAAATAATATGATATAAACCCAATACTCGCTACAAATAATATGATATAAACCCAATAATCGCTACAAATAATATGATACAAACCCAATACTCGCTGATTATTGGGTTTATATCATATTATTTGTGCTACAAATAATATGATACAAACCCAATAATCGCTACAAATAATATGATATAAACCCAATAATCGCT
>NW_013811304.1:0-629 GCF_000517525.1 Limulus polyphemus
TCTTGTGTCTTCTTATTGACAGTACACAGTATCGCATTTAACGATACTGTGTACTGTCAATAAGAAGACACAAGATTTAAATAAGAAGACACAAGGATACTGTGTACTGTCTAAGAAAACACAAGATTTACCTTGAGAGTACACAGTATTGTTAAAATCTAGTGTCTTCTTATTGACAGTACACAGTATTGTTAATATCTTGAGTCTTCTTATTGAAAGTACACAGTATCGTTTAATCTTGTGTCTTCTTATTGACAGGACACATTATTGTTAAATCTTGTGTTTTCTTACTGACAGTACACATTATCGTCGAATATTGTCTCTTCTTATTGACAGTACACAGTATCGTTAACTCTTTTGTCTTCTTATTGAAAGTACACAGTATCGTTAAATCTTGTGTATTCTTATTGACAGTACACAGTATCGTTAAATCTTGTGTCTTCTTATTGACAGTAAACAATATCGTTAAATCTTGTGTCTTCTTATTTACAGTACACAGTATCGTTAAATCTTGTGTCTTCTTATTGACAGTACACAGTATCGTTAAATCTTGTGTCTTCTTATTGACAGTACACAGTATAGTTAAATCTTGTGTCTTCTTATTGACAGTGCACAGTATCGTTAAACTA
>NW_013811305.1:0-499 GCF_000517525.1 Limulus polyphemus
GTGTTATCAGAAAGGATGGACGATATTCACCATCAAGTGCATTCAAACTTGAAAACGTCTGCTGAATCGATGAAGTTATCCTATGATAAGAGATCTACTGAAGTCAGCTTTGTACCAGGAGACAAGTTATGGTTGTATAATCCCAGGAAGACCAAAGGGAAGTCTCCTAAGTTGTCTTCTCCATGGGAAGGCCCATATGACATAGTGGATTATCTCTCAGACGTGACTTTCCGGGTAAAATGTGGTCGGCGAGGTAAGCCAAAAGTGGTGCATGCCAACAGGCTTTGGCGTTATCACGGTCCAGGACATTTCAGTTGGGACGAAGTGAACAACAGAACAAATGACGCTGCTGAAGATGTGTCACCTAAAAAAGCCACTGTCGAAGAAGAAACTCTACTCAGTTTTGAGAAGGGAAATGGTGAAGCTCTTGATGAAGTTACTACCACTGATGTGACTGTTACCAACGAGAGGACATTTCCTGATGATGCAGATGAACCCC
>NW_013811306.1:0-497 GCF_000517525.1 Limulus polyphemus
CATGTACTGTTCATTACTATATCTGAGCATTTTTATTTTGTTTCAGAATATTCGCGCAAAGCTACACAGAGGTCTTTTCTACTCATAGCTATCCCTAACTTTGAAACGATTGACTAAAATACAGCTAGTTAACAGCGCCCGCCGTGAGATCTTGGGATCTTCCTGTTTTACCGAATAGTGAAATTTGACTGTCACTCTTATAACGAACCATGGCCCCAAAATGCAGAGCGAGTTTTTGAGGCAACGGGCCGCGAACCATGGACTTTCAGATTCGCAGTCCGAGCACGTTAACAACGAGGGAACGCCCGGTCTGCATACGTTTATAAGTTTGTTGATAATATTACAAGCGCTCCTCTTTTATTTCTTGGGCTCGGCATGGCCAGGTGGATAAGGCACTCGACTCGCAATCTGAGGGTCGCGGGTTCGAATCCCTCTCACACTAAACATGCTCGCCCTTTCAGCCGTGGGGGCTTATAATGTGACAGTCAATCCACTAT
>NW_013811307.1:0-501 GCF_000517525.1 Limulus polyphemus
TTCCGAGTTGCATTCTAATCTATATAAGTAAAAAACTATACTGAGTTGCATTCTAATCTTTATAAATAATAACCTATACCAAGTTGCATTCTATTCTATATAAGTAAACACTATACTGAATTGCATTCTAATCTATATAAGTAAAAAACTATACTGAGTTGCATTCCAATTTATATAAGTAAAAACTATACTGAGTTGCATTCTAATCTATATAAGTAAAAAACTATACAGAGTTGCATTCTAATCTATATACGTAAACACTATACTAAATTGTATTCTAATCTATATAAGTAAAAAACTATACTGAGTTGCATTCCAATTTATATAAGTAAAAAACTATACTGCGTTGCATTCTAATCTTTATAAGTAAAAAACTATACTGCGTTGCATTCTAATCTATATAAGTAAAAAACTATACTGAGTTGCATTCTAATCTTTATAAGTAAAAAACTATACTGCGTTGCATTCTAATCTATATAAGTAAAAAACTATACTGAGTTG
>NW_013811308.1:0-499 GCF_000517525.1 Limulus polyphemus
CAACACCTAGGTGTAACTATAGTTAACGAATTTGTAACCAACATACTTATCTTTAGCGTTATTTGGTACAATAACTCCACGAACACCTAGGTGTAACTCTAGTTACCGAATTTATAACCACCATACTCATCTTTAGCCTTACTTGGTACAACTACTCCATAAACTCCTAGGTAAAGCTCTAGTTACCTGATTTATAACCATCATACTCATCTTTAGCCTTACTTGGTACAATTACTCCATGAACACGTAGGTGTATCTCTAGTTTCAGAATTTATAACCACCATACTCATCGTTAGCGTTATTTGGTACAATAACTCCACGAACACCTAGGTGTAACTCTAGTAACCGAATTTGTAACAAACATACTCCTCTGTAGCGTTATTTGGTACAACTCCACGAAAACCTAGGTGTAACTCTAGTAACCGAATTTATAACCACCATACTCATCGTTAGCGTTATTTGGTACAATAACTCCACGAACACCTAGGTGTAACTCTAA
>NW_013811309.1:0-1242 GCF_000517525.1 Limulus polyphemus
CAAACGTGATTACTAAACATAACTCACTTATGCAAACCAGCGTTAAGAAGATATAAACGTGATAATTAAACATAACTCACTTATGTAAACTAGCGTTAAGAAGCTATAAACGTGATTAATAAACATAACTCACTTATATAAACCTGCGGTAAGAAGCTAGAAACGTGATTATTAAACATAACTCACTTATGTAAACTAGCGTTAAAAAGCTAGAAACGTGATTACTAAACATAACTAACTTATGTAAAGCAGCGTTAAGAAGCTAGAAACGTGATTACTAAACATAACTCACTTATGTAAACCAGCTTAAAAAGCTAGAAACGTGATTAATTAACATAACTCACCTATGTAAACCAATGTTAAGAAGCTAGAAACGTGATTACTAAACATAACTCACTTATGTAAACCAATGTTTAAAAACTAGAAACGGGATTACTAAACATAACTCACTTATGTAAACCAGCGTTAAAAAGCTAGAAACGTGATTAGTAGACATAACATAGCTTCATAACGCTGGTTTACAGAAGTGAGTTATGTTTAGTAATCACGTTTCCAGCTTCATAGCGCTGGTTTACATAAGTGATAGCTTCTTAACGCTGGTTTACATAAGTGAGTTATGTTTAGTAATCACGTATACATAAGTGAGTTGTGTTTACTAATCACATTTATAGCTTCATAGCGCTGGTTTACATAAGTGAGTTATGTCTACTAATCACGTTTCTAGCTTTTTAACGCTGGTTTACATAAGTGAGTTATGTTTAGTTCACGTTACAGATAAGTGAGAAATGTTTAGTAATCACATTTCTAGCTTCTTAACGCTGGTCTACATAAGTGAGTAATGTTCAGTAATCACGTTTCTAGCTTCTTAACGTTGGTTTACATAGGTGAGTTATGTTTAGTAATCACGTTTCTAGCTTTTTAACGCTGGTTTAAACCAGTGTTAAAAAGCTATAAACGTGATGAATAAACATAAATCACTTATGTAAACCAGTGTTAAAAAGCCAGAAACGTGATTAGTAGACATAACTCACCTGTGTAAACAAGCGTTATGAAGCTATAAACGTGATTAGTAAACATAACTCACTTATGTAAACCAGCGTTAAGAAGCCAGAAACGTGATTACAAAATTTAACTCACTTATGTTAACCAGCGTTAAGAAGCTAGAAACGTGATAACTAAACATAAGTCACTTATTTAAACCAGCGTTAAGAAGCTATAAACG
This sequence comes from Limulus polyphemus, assembly GCF_000517525.1. NCBI lineage: Eukaryota > Metazoa > Arthropoda > Merostomata > Xiphosura > Limulidae > Limulus > Limulus polyphemus. The sequence continues at coordinate 1,223 of NW_013811309.1, forward strand.
TGATTACTAAACATAACTCA
>NW_013811310.1:0-499 GCF_000517525.1 Limulus polyphemus
CGGAAGGCACAGAAAGGTTCGTCAGGTAGGTAGAGATCGGGGAGGTGTCAATTACTAGGGCGTTTGGTGAGCTTGACGCCGATGATGCAGTAGAAAGTGGCTTGGGGCTGGGAGGCGGGTTGTTAGTTTGCTGATAGACGTCGTTGGTAGCTGTGAAGGCTTGTGGCTGTGTCTGGGTGCCTTTTTTCTCCTAGTAGTGGTGGTTTGGGTTGACATATCTTGTGATTCAGGAGTGGGTGAGGTTTGAGTAGCTTGGTCTGTTGTATTAGGATGGGCGGTAGAGTACTGGTTGGCGGTGGTTTTCCTCTGGGTGTTGTGAAACGTGGGCTTGGGGGGTGGGTTAGGAAAGGTATGGGGTGGGTGAGGCTTGCGATAAGGTTTTTCTGCCTTAAAGTGATGATAATCAAGGAAGCAGCCGTGGGTGAGGTTAAATCAGCTGTATTTTTTTAAGTTTCTATCTCCGCTTTATTTGTCGTGCTTATATACAAAAATAGAGGGC
>NW_013811311.1:0-498 GCF_000517525.1 Limulus polyphemus
AAAAAAGCGATAGGTTTAACTACACGAACACTACAGGAGACAAGTCTGAAATTGCTCAAATGAAAATTACACACACTGGGGAGAAGAGTGTAATCACAACATAATATAAGCCTAGAGGCTCAATGGATATATTTAATATTAAAAGTTTTGATAGAATGAGAACACTTAAATATAGGCTAACTAATTTGTGGTGCTAGATTACAGTTCCTAGACTAAGTCGCTAGTACATCTAGATCTAACATTAATGTTAGACCTATTATTTCCATCTTTTTAGTCTTAGGTTTGGATCTAGATGTAATAATAATGACAGAAATTTAACTATATACATCTAAACTAGACCTTAGATTGGGGTGCATAGATTGAAAGCACCTTGTATTGAATCTACCCAGATATAGATATAACCCTGCCTCATCAATTCTGGATTTAGATTTATTAGGCCTAACTTTTAGAACAAATGATACATCTAGATCTATTAACCTAGTCATTAGATCTGTCCCA
>NW_013811312.1:0-500 GCF_000517525.1 Limulus polyphemus
TGTTACTCTTTTAGCAAACCTATAGCCCCAAAGTGTGGAAGGCGTTTTTGTGGTAACTACAGATGAACCATGAATTTCTGAATCTTCATTCTGACCATAGTAACTATTTGTTTACACCTGACCCAAACGAACATAAATACAAATTTTATCGAAACACTATTAATTTTTTTTTATAAGTACAATGGATTATGTGTGTTCTTCTCACTGCGGGAATTGAAAGTATAGTTTCTCCATTATAAGTCCTCAGACATACTGCTGAGCTATCCCTTTAGACTGGATGAAAATTTGTTTAAGTTGTTATATTTGTCAGTGTTTTCATTTTGGATACAGAGTATCATTCAATTAAAATTTTAACCTTGCATGTTTTGAGAACTTGCAAAATGCAGATTTGCTAATTGGCATTTAATGACCATTCTTGCAGGGAAGATAGTACGTGACATCTAGGAATAGAATGTTATCCACCTTAACAGCGAATCGGATAAGGGGAACGAGCAGCTTTG
>NW_013811313.1:0-735 GCF_000517525.1 Limulus polyphemus
AATATTTACTGCACCAGGGACAGGTAGACTATGTAGAGTATTTACTACACCAGGGATAGGGTACACTATGTAGAGTATTTATTGCACCAGGGATAGGGTACAGTGTGTAGAGTATTTACTGCACCAGAGATAGGATACAGTATGTAGAGTATTTACTACACCAGGTATAGGTTACAGTATGTCGTGTATTACCGCACCAGGAATAGAGTACACTATGTAGAGTATTTACGACACCAGGGAAAGGTACAATATATCGAGTATTTACCACATCAGTGATAGGGTACAGTATGTAGACTATTTACTACACCAGGGATAGGGTACAGTATGTAGAGTATTTACTGCACCAGAGATAAGGTACAGTATGTAGAGTATTTACTGCACCAGGGATAAGGTACACTATGTAGAGTATTTACTGCACCAGTGATAAGATACAGTATGTAGAGTATTTACTGCACCAGGGATTGGTACAATATGTAGTGTATTTACTACACCAGGGATAGGGTACAGTATGTAGAATATTTACTGCACCAGGGATAGCGTGCACTATGTGGAGTATTTACTGCACCAGAAATATAGTACACAATGTAGAGTATTTACTACATCATTGGTGTAGTAAATACTCTACATACTGTACCCTATCCGGGGATAGGGTATACTATGTAGAGTATTTACTGCACCAGGGATAGGGTACACTATGTAGAGTATTTAATGCACCTGGATAGGTACAGTATGTAG
>NW_013811314.1:0-390 GCF_000517525.1 Limulus polyphemus
GTTAGACACGTTTATAGGATGAGTATTTTTGTGTGTTAGACACATTTAGAATATAAGTATTGTGGTGTTAGCCACATTTAGAGGATGAGCATTGTGGTAGGTTAAATACATTTAGAGGATGAGTATTGTGGTGTGTTAGACATGTTTAGAGGATGAGTATTGTGGTATGTTAGACACGTTTAGAGGATGAGTATTGTGGTGTGTTAGACACGTTTATAGGATGAGTATTATTGTGTGTTGGACACATTTAGAATATAAGTGTTGGGGTGTTAGCCACATTTATAGAATGAGCATTGTGGTTGGTTAAATACATTTAGAGGATGAGTATTGTGGTGTGTTAGACACGTTTAGAAGATGAGTATTGTGGTGTGTTGGACACGTTTAGAAAAT
>NW_013811315.1:0-499 GCF_000517525.1 Limulus polyphemus
TGCCATTTCATTCTTTAGAACCAAGATTTCAAGGTGGTAGGTTGTGTCTTTCGTCTGCTAGAAATTTCATATTTTTTTAAACCCAAATGCAGCTTAGTTACTTAGCTTGATAAATTATAGTTGAATATCATGGTATCGATATAGTAATTTATGATTCTTTGGTTATTCAACTGTATATATAAAACCTAAAAAATTATTTTGTTTTATATCCTCCATGTGCGAAATTTTAAAAGGCTAAACCACCTATGTCAAACAGCAACTGAGTACAAAGGTCATAACTAGAAGAAATAATTGTTTACTTTACTTCTTTATTTATTGTTCTATGTTTTAAGAAAAATAAATTTAAGAACTTATTTCTAAATAGTAATAATCTATATGCATATATATAATGTATAATAATTGAAATGTGACTGTATTTTACAAAATACTAGTCTACTAAAACACAGCCAAGACAGGTCACTTTGTGAAGACTAAAATTCAGTTTTATATTATTGGATAT
>NW_013811316.1:0-539 GCF_000517525.1 Limulus polyphemus
GCGGAAAAACATGGACCTATAGCCTTGGCTTTTAGGTGAAAATATGATTTCTTTTAGAAACTGGAAAAAAAGTAATTTTTGACGGAAAATAAACAGAAAAATATTGAATAGTAGTTATTTCGTCGGAAAACTCAAAATTATGACATTATAGCATTGGCGATAAATATTATGTCCCGTGAAAAGCTAAAAAAAAAATGAACTTTCGCTACCCCAGAGTAAAAACAAACCGAAAGGTGGAGTTTATTTTACATGAAGACGTCATGGCATTTTAGGTTTTTGGATTTTATTTGAGAATTCTTTATTTTAAAGCTCTTCTTTGTTTACTATATAAATGAAAATAAAAAACCGGTAAAACAGAAGATAGCCAAAATTTTGATAACACATTATGAAATAACCATTGGAAATTTTGATGAAAGGATATCCATTTTGAAACTCTTACATCAAGGGCATGTTTCTATTGAAATATGAGGGAAAACAATTTTTTTCAAAATTTTCGGAAAAACATGGGCTATAGCCTTTGGCTTTTAAGTGAAAATATG
>NW_013811317.1:0-497 GCF_000517525.1 Limulus polyphemus
GTTAGTTCAGTCCTTCTGTTGATGACATTCTCAATAATTCTATTGTTCCTAAGTTCAGTCCTTCTGTTGATGACATTGTCAATAATTCTGTTGTTCCTAAGTTTAGTCCTTCTGTTGATGACATTGTCAATAATTCTGTTTTTCCTAAGTTCAGTCCTTCTGTTGATGACATTGTCAATAATTCTGTTGTTCTTAAGTTCAGTCCTTCTGTTGATGACATTGTCAATAATTCTGTTGTTCGTAAGTTCAGTCCTTCTATTGATGACATTGTTAATAATTCTGTTGTTCTAAGTTCAGTCCTTCTGTTGATGACATTGTCAATAATTCTATTGTTTCTAAGTTAAGTCCTTCTGTTGATGACATTGTCAATAATTCTGTTGTTCCTAAGTTTAGTCCTTCTGTTGATGACATTGTCAATAATTCTATTGTTTCTAAGTTAAGTCCTCCTGTTGATGGCAATGTCAATAATTCTTTTGTTCTTAAGTTCAGTCCTTCTA
>NW_013811318.1:0-501 GCF_000517525.1 Limulus polyphemus
CTATGACCTTTTACAGAGTACCATTCAACATGGTATTATGTATTTGACGTCAGAGTTATCAACTAGTTATTTTATCCTACATTGTTGACTAAGTGACAGTTTATAGTAGAGTAAATACCAGATACAGTGTCCAGGGCTACTAAAACAACTGTAGTAGAGGAGAGTAAATACCGGATACAGTGTCCAGGGCTACCGAAACAACTGTAGTAGAGGAGAGTAAATACCAGATACAGTATCCAGGGCTACTAAAACAACTGTAGTAGAGGAGAGTAAATACCAGATACAGCGTCCAGGGCTACTGAAACAACTGTAGTAGAGGAGAGTAAATACCAGATACAGCGTCCAGGGCTACTGAAAAAACTGTAGTAGAGGAGAGTAAATACCAGATACAGTGTCCAGGGATACTGAAAAAACTGTAGTAGAGGAGAGTAAATACCAGATACAGTGTCCAGGGCTACTGAAACAACTGTAGTAGTAGAGAGTAAATACCAGATACAGTGT
>NW_013811319.1:0-499 GCF_000517525.1 Limulus polyphemus
TAGGGACTTTCATGATGGGGGTTGGTGAGTGTCTCTCAACACCAATCACTACTGGTTTCTTTGAGGCTGACTTGTTGGTAATATTCTTCTTACACTGGCTCCTCGTATGTCCTTGTTTTCCACAGTTTCAACAACCTTTCAGGGTAGCAGACTTCCCTGCCATGGCATCTTCCCTGTGTTGAAGTTTCCAGCATTGAGTTCTCTTGTGCCCAGGTTTGTTACAGTGCCAGCAAAGTCCCTCAAATTTCTCTGAAAGCTGACTTTTTCTGGCCTTGAATCCAGATGACTGTACCAACCTTGGTACCTCTGTGCTGGTCTTAACATAGAATTCAAATTCAAGAGCTTGGTCATTCCATCCTGCATGGTAGAGGGGTGTGCTTGCTTCACTTGTATCTTTAGTTGTGGACTGTCCAGCGCGTCTACAAACTGATCCCTCAGCAACAACTTGAGGAGATCGGGTGGTGCAGTTAGGTAGGCCTTGTGTGCCATGCTTTCCAAG
>NW_013811320.1:0-497 GCF_000517525.1 Limulus polyphemus
ACCCTAAAACCTGGACTCCATCCACAGAAAGTGATGCTTTGCATTTGGTGGGACATAAAAGGAGTAATTCGTTTCGAACATCCTTAATCCACAGCGAACTGTCAATACAGAGGTCTATAATCAACAACTGGAACGTTTAAATCAAGCCCTTCATCAGAAACGCCTTTCACTCGTCAATCGGAAAGGTGTTCTTCTTCTTCACGACAATGTACGTCCACATGTTGCACATTTGACGCAACACAAGATTATGGAGTTGGGTTGGGAAGTTCTCCCCCACCCACCACATTCTCCAGATATGGCACCATCAGATTACCATCTTAGATGTTCGCTGCAACATCTTCTTAATGGGAAAACGTATGCAAATGTGGAAGGTGTTAAAGAAGACATCGACATGTTTTTTGCTTCAAAGCCAAATGATTTCTTTAATCAGGTTATTAACAATCTGATTGTAAGATGGAAAAGCATCATCGATAAGAATGGAGTCTATTTCATTTACT
>NW_013811321.1:0-498 GCF_000517525.1 Limulus polyphemus
ACTTTAAACTTACCAACCTTTACAACACACGCTATAAATCACAGTGATTCATACACTTTACTCACGGTGCCTGCTGTTGGCTTGACTCAAATATCTAGCTCTTCAATCTATCTGCATATCTATCTCCGCTGGCTTCATTTGGTGGGCTTATATACCAAAAAAGAGGACGCCTGACAAACACTCGGACATTCGCGGGATTCCTCGATAATTCATGATCCTTCAAGAAATTCCAGCGCGCGTGCTCCCAGCGTCGAAAGACTTCCACTGTCGTAACACTGCCCCTTCTTTAGTATTGTTCGTCCGGAACAATAGCCATTTACATTAAACCAATAGATAATTAACAATAACTTATTTAAATGTACAGAATTTACAAACACAAAATTAAAATACAACAAAGTCTCTTCATTTTACAGGACATTTCTTCTTTCGTACTGGTCTCCGTCTCATTAGCTTCTGCTTCACGTGGGGTTCATCTGCTCCATCAGGAAATGTCCCATT
>NW_013811322.1:0-918 GCF_000517525.1 Limulus polyphemus
TTGTTGAAGTTGAGCACGTGAGACGTTTGTTATAGCGCGACTGTTGAAATTAAGTGTATCACAAAGTTATATTCAGAAAGAAGAAACCAGTTTTATTTAAGAAAGGACTTGTGTCGCTAAAGTTTCGCCGGAACGAAGTTACTGAAAATTAACTAACGAACGGAGACGTAACAAACTGGTGCCAGAGAGTGGGACAAGAAAAAAAAAAATAGAAACGAGAAGCGGCAACTCAAACTACAGCCTAGCAGACTTGATGGCAGCAATACAAGAACAGCAAAAGAAACACGAAGAACGAGAAGAGAAATTACAACAGTTGTTAGAAGAAAAAGAAAAGAAACAAGAAGAAAGATTACAGCAGTGGCAAGAAAACCTACCATTGTTGGCTGTAATCTCTCTTGTTTATTTTGCTGTTCGAGCTGTGTTGTTGGAGGAAAAAGAAAAGAAACAAGAAGAACGAGAAAAGAAACAAGAAGAGAAATTACAGCAGTTGTTAGAGGAGAAAGATAATAAACAAGAAGAACGAGAAAAGAAACAAGAAGAGAGACTACAGCAGTGGCAACTGGAACAAGAAAGGAAACAAGAAGTACAAATGGAAAACATTAGTAAATATAAAAGCGAATTAGATATGTTAAAGGACAATCTATTGTCTTTTACACAAGGAGGATACATTGACTATCGACTTAATCAGCCCCAGACAATGGCAAGCCCCTTACAGAGCCCGCAGCTACACCCTAATGCAGACATATTCAGTCCCGTTAGAAGTCACATCCCAGATATGAATGTCAGTAATAGGAGTGATCCAGTGCGAAGGAAGCCACAAGAATGCGATGGGAAGGCACCGTGGGAAGCACATAGAGCACAATTTGAGCTACTGGCAGAGATGAATGGATGGATAGAGGAGCAGAAAGCTGTATATCT
>NW_013811323.1:0-542 GCF_000517525.1 Limulus polyphemus
TTTATTTAAGCGATGTTTGGTGCAGTGGCGTTTTCTCCAGCTAAACAGGTTCCCTCGAAATCCTGTCTTTTCCGACATTGAATATTCTGTTCTACGACTCAGGAGAGACCAGAATATAACTTATAGTTTGCTTGGTGTTTTTATCGAATATCGAAGAATCCAGTAATTGTACCCCATTTCTCAGATCTCGTCATATTTTCCATCATCTTGTCACACTCACTGTGCTAAAACTTGCTGAAGACCGGCAACTATGTCTTTGTGACCACGTCTTCGGATTTCCTGGGTTACTTCATAAAATCATTCCAGGGGAATGGTTTCAAGTCACTAAGCTTGATCCTCTAGTTTAAGGAATAACTATTGAACATTTGTTAGTGAAAACTTCGGGCTTAGAATGTCGAAAAACAAACTGATGAAAAAAACCACAAAAAAAATTTCGAAGTAGTTTTGTGAATGTTCTATTATTTCTTCTTTCCAAGCCACTAAGTCATCCACCAGTAGTTAACCTTCATCACCAGAACAATATTTTTGCCATCTTATGTTTT
>NW_013811324.1:0-793 GCF_000517525.1 Limulus polyphemus
AACTCCCGTTACACCAAATGTACTCTAGTTACACTGTAGGTATCCTACTTAGCTCCCGCTACACCAGATGTACTCTAGTTACACTGTAGGTATCCTACTTAACTCCCGTTATACCAGATGTACTATAGTTACACTGTAGGTATCCTACTTAACTCCCGCTATACCAGATGTACTATAGTTACACTGTAGGTATCCTACTTAACTCCCGTTATACCAGATGTACTATAGTTACACTGTAGGTATCCTACTTAACTCCCGCTATACCAGGTGTACTATAGTTACACTGTAGGTATCCTACTTAACTCCCGTTACACCAGGTGTACTATAGTTACACTGTAGGTATCCTACTTAACTCCCGTTACACCAGATGTACTATAGTTACACTGTAGGTATCCTACTTAACTCCCGTTACACCAGATGTACTATAGTTACACTGTAGGTATCCTACTTAACTCCGTCATACCAGATGTACTATAGTTACACTGTAGGTATCCTACTTAACTCCCATTGTACCAGATGTACTATAGTTACATTGTAGGTATCCTACTTAACTCCCGTCATACAATATGTAGAACAAACACTACAGTTTTACTTAATAGAACAGACATTACAGTTTTACTTAATAGAACAGACATTACAGTTTTACTTAATAGAACAGACATGACAGTTGGACTTAATGGAACAGACACTACAGTTGGACTTAATGGAACAGACACTACAGTTGGACTTAATGGAACAGACACCTACAGTTGTACTTAATGGAACAGACATGACAGTTGGACTTAATGGAACA
>NW_013811325.1:0-499 GCF_000517525.1 Limulus polyphemus
ATACCAGCTGGACGTGTTCAATGTCATGTTACTGTACCAGCTGGATATGTTCAATGTTATGTTACTATACCAGCTGGACATGTTCAATGTTACGTTACTGTACCAGCTGGACATGTTCAATGTTATGTTACTGTACCAGCTGGATATGTTCAATGTTATGTTACTGTACCAGCTGGACATGTTCAATGTTATGACTGGGTACAATGTCATGTTACTATACCAGCTGGACGTGTTCAATGTCATGTTACTGTACCAGCTGGATATGTTCAATGTTATGACTGGATACAATGTCATGTTACTGTACCAGCTGGATATGTTCAATGTTATGACTGGATACAATGTCATGTTACTGTACCAGCTGGATATGTTCAATGTTATGACTGGATACAATGTCATGTTACTATACCAGCTGGACATGTTCAATGTCATGTTACTGTACCAGCTGGATATGTTCAATGTTATGACTGGATACAATGTTATGTTACTGTACCAACTGGAC
>NW_013811326.1:0-498 GCF_000517525.1 Limulus polyphemus
AGACGGCTAGCGCAGATAGCCCTCGTTTAGCTTTGCGCGAAATTCAAAAAACAAAACAAACACTTATTGAAACCTTCAATATATACACTCTTCCTTCCTCAAAGTGCAGGATAAACATGACTGACTTTTAACGATGTGTTTGATTCTAATTTGCAACGACGAACGATGAACAGAACCATAGTATTACAGACAGTCTTTTCATTCATGAGCTTAGTCCTAAAATCAATGTAATTACTTCTGTTAAAAATCTAATGCTAAGGTGGTTGTTAAATGTAGTACTTGAATTAAATAACATACAATGGAAATTATCAATATTGAGAATTACTAAGATTTTTGTCAGTTTCAAATTTATAATGTTCTTAAATAAACAGGAATATTATTTTTCTTATTTTAAAAGTTATAATAATAAAAACCATAACAGTATTTCTTCTATTCAACATATTTCCCATCTTCACCTCAGTTCTTCAATATTTTAGTGTCTATGTATCCACCATTAGA
>NW_013811327.1:0-498 GCF_000517525.1 Limulus polyphemus
ATACCATTTTCCACACAAAAAGTGATACAATCTAAGCTGATATGTGACTCGTGGTTATCAAGGAGAAGAACAATAGGATGATCCTTAGAACATTTGACTGTCTTCACAAAATGTTCCATGAATTTTAGAAAATTATATTCGGTCATCCAACCTGAAGGATATGCTGCACCGATACATCCAGCTGGTCCCTCGTTTAGGAAGTGATCTTTGAAATGGACGCGTGGGAAAATAAACATACAAGGAACACTGTTTCCTAATGCATTGACTGCAGTAAGAATTGTCACAAGAGTACCTCTTTCACCTGAGGTTATCGCCCCCACTTGCTTTACACCTTTTTTGGCTACTATATGGACCGATTTCTGAACGGTGGTTACACCGTCTCATCTAAATTATAGATATCTGATGAACTGAAATTTAACTTCTCCTGCAAACGTGACAAATTGTCAAAAAACGTATCTACATTTCTTTTGTTAAAACTTGGCTCCCTGCTGAGACTCG
>NW_013811328.1:0-497 GCF_000517525.1 Limulus polyphemus
CAGAACTTTAAACGAATGAAGTCAACCCAACAGAACGTTAAACGAATAAAGCCAACCCAACAGAACTTTAAACGAATGAAGCCAACCCGACAGAACTTTAAACGAATGAGGCCAACCCGACAGAACGTTAAACGAATGAAGCCAACCCAACAGAACTTTAAACGAATGAAGCCAACCCAACAGAACGTTAAACGAATGAAGCCAACCCAACAGAACTCTAAACGAAGGAAACCAACCTAAAGCTCCTGCTATCAATACTGAAGAAGTATAACTATAACATGGACAATAGGTTTGACGAGAATGAAGAGTAAAGTAAAACTTATGAAATTCCCCAAAATGTGCTTAAGTTAGGGACATTGTCCTTTGTAATTTCTTTGTCCCTCTTTCAAGCAACCATCTTTCTAAAGGCCAAACGTATTTCCAATGTGAGTCTTTGAAACAATGGAGGGATAAAAGCTACACAATGGGCTATCTGCGCTCTGCCCACCGACGGGTAT
>NW_013811329.1:0-498 GCF_000517525.1 Limulus polyphemus
TTCGGTGACGAGGAACCCATTTTGAGACTAATAATGGCTGGAGGCGGCTTGAATGGGTAATGAAGAAAACTTTGATATAAATTTAATATAACAGCAAATGTACAACGTTTCGACAAGATTTTGTCATCATCATATATATCCGTGTTAGTGTAAATTACTTGTACCTATTTTGTAAAATATCTATAACTGAAAATTAGTTTAGTGAATTGGTTATTATATGTGTTTCTTAAAGCTATTTTAAACTGTAATCTAAACTAATCGAAAGAGCACATGACACAAACTGTCGTTACTGTGAGATCAGGTAAACATGAAACAGTTTGTTTGTGTTACGCCATTTTGTTTACAAAAAGCATTCGCTTGGTTACCACTATGGTAGTTGCGTACAAAATATAACTTAACAAGTATAATGAAATTTTTATAACATTTTATAAAGACAAGTGGGGATCGATATATACGTAACCTAGCTAGCTATAGTAATATACAAAGTTTTAATGCCAC
>NW_013811330.1:0-496 GCF_000517525.1 Limulus polyphemus
TTATTAAACATTGAATAATTTCTTACATAAATTACAAGTTGTAGCCTTTTTTGCACAATTAGTAACTTTATCCAAGTTACATTTAATAACCATATCTTGTGTAATGCGCTGTCTTTGTTACAATATTCACCAAATGTTTATATCCTTTCTTCGCTAGATGCCTTAACCATGTTAACCATTCATTTGTGCAATAGTTTCTTGGGTAGAATATGATGACCGTTTTTTTGGTATAGTGCAATATGCATTATCGCCAAAACAAAACAAAACTCTGCAGGTTCGAATCCCCGTCCCACCAAACATGCTCGACCTTTTAGCCATAGGGGCGTTATTATGTGACTGTCAATCCCACTATTCGTTGGTAAAAGAGTAGCTCACGAGTTGCCGGTGGGTGGTGATGACTAGCTGCCTTCCCTCTAGTCTTACACTGCTAAATTAGGGACGGCTAGCGCAGATAGCCCTCGTGTAGCTTTGCGCGAAATTCAAAACAAACAAACAA
>NW_013811331.1:0-498 GCF_000517525.1 Limulus polyphemus
CGCCTTCCAATAAGATATTTTTGTGTTCATGATATTAACTCTTATTAGGAACATAATAAAATATATACATATACTTCCTTTTATTCCAGTTTCAAGTAGAAGGTTACAGATAGATTTCACACTCAAGTTTTCTGTATTTTGAGAACAGGTATTTTAAAATATGGGTCTGGCACGGCCTGGTGGTTAGGATCATTGACTTTTAATGTGCGAGTCGCAGGTTCGAATCCCCGTCGCCGAACATGCTTACTCTTTCAGTCGTGGGACGTTATAATTTTGTGGCCAATCCCAATATTCTTTGGTAAAAGAGTAGCCTAAGAGTTGGTGGCTATCTGGAGAGAAAATGGACGATGCCAGGTAAATCTCCCCGTGAATCACCGATGATGCATCAGCATCTTGGGTGCCCTAACGGTCGTAAGCGGCCTCGGCATTTAAAACAAAAATTACAACATAAAATATATTTGTTAACATCAAGGAATAAAACATAAAGTCAGCAGAGGG
>NW_013811332.1:0-498 GCF_000517525.1 Limulus polyphemus
AAAATGCTTTCAAGTATAGTAAATAGTATGTTTTTATGTGTGAGTTCAGTTTCTATGTTTTTGTTTGTAATACTGGTGTTTATATCTTTTATAACAAAGGAATTAGGGTTAGTTTTATTTCTGGAATGTGTACTGAGATGTTTCCGGGTTTAAATGCGTCTTGGGGCCATTCCTTCAATAGGCGGTTAAGGTCAGCGGCCTCTGACCCTTTAACTAGAACGCCGCCTTTGGCTAAACCTTTGATTGCTGTTATATTTAATTCCGGCTTACATTTCTTGATTTCAGCTGCAAGTTGTGGTTCCCTATACTGTGCTGTAATTCCTTGTATTATTATTGAATACTGTGGTGTTTTTTGTATTACATTTGTTTGAGTGATCGTGTTTTGTGGTGTCAGTTTTCTTATTTTCTTCGGTGTTACCAGGATGAATCATTTGAAACTTCATGTGTTTGTGGTGTTTCTTGAGATGGTTTAGACTTATCTTCGTTTGCTTCTTTTTG
>NW_013811333.1:0-498 GCF_000517525.1 Limulus polyphemus
CGTCTAAAAAAGCTAAGTTATTGTTTCCTTTCCATCTCACATGTAAAGTTTATACATGGAAATTACGAATTTAGGTATTCTAAAATTTTCTTGGCTTGATATTAGTGTTGTGAAAGAGTAGAAAAGTACCATCAAAGTATCTTCTATATAATACTGGTTTGTAATAAAGGGGACAATTATCCAGCCATTGGTGTTCGTAATAACAGAGAAAAAATATTTGCAAGAGTCGGGCGAAGAGGTGATATCATCTCCACTCCGTCTATCTGGTCATAAAGCTGACCATTAAAAACGAAGTGATTGTCTTTGAGGGCCTATTTAAGAAGCTGTTCGGTTAAAGTTAGTGTGCGGGGCATCTTTGGCTGGCAATAACTGTTTAATGATTATTTTAAGTGTTTCCTCAAATGGATTGTTAGTGAATAAGGACTGAATATCAAAGTTCACCATGATGAACTAGCTTTCATTAGGAAATTTAAACATCTCTTGAGCAAAGGAAAAAAC
>NW_013811334.1:0-496 GCF_000517525.1 Limulus polyphemus
GACATTGAATGCTATAAGTTTTTTGTACTGATGTCTATAGTAGGTCCTAATCAACACTTTTAGGCATTCATTGTTATACTATTTCTTGGTTATTGGTGTTTATAGTAGGCCCTAATTAAACATCTTCAAAAATTCATTGCAATGGCATTCCTTGGTTACTGGTGTCTACAGTAGGTTCTAATCAACACTTTCAGGCATTCAATGCTATAGTATTTCTTGGCTTCTGGTGTTTATAGTAGGTCCTAACCATACACTTTCATGCATTCATTGTTATACTATTTCTTGGTTATTGGTGTTTATAGTAGGCCCTAATTAAACGTTTTTCAAAAATTCATTGCAATGGCATCACTTGGTTACTGGTGTCTACAGTAGGTACTAATCAACACTTTCAGGCATTCAATGCTATAGTATTTCTTGGCTTCTGGTGTTTATAGTAGGTCCTAACCATACACTTTCATGCATTCATTGTTATACTATTTCTTGGTTATTGGTGTTT
>NW_013811335.1:0-498 GCF_000517525.1 Limulus polyphemus
GGTCTTACTACAAAGGAAAGATTGTAAGAAGGAAAAATATAAAATTCTTATGTGGTACTGATACTAGTAGTATTACGTACAAATCACACAAGTTTATCATTCTAAATACTGAATCATATTATTATTATTATGAACTAAATATAAAATTATGCTAAATTGTTGAACTTAAGACTACAAATTTAAATTCAAAAGAATATAAAAAATCACAAACTCTTTCAGTTCAAAGTCCTAAGTCTAATTCATGTAAATACTTTGCACTCACCACTCGATAGCTCTTAACCCTACCAATCGTGGATCAACAAATATATCTATTTTGAGTTAATTTTTCAATATAATGATTAATATAAACCGATATACGATGCAGCATGACTTAAGCTACTATATAAAAATAATAAAAGTCACGTACATCCCATGCAGTTTTTTCCAGAAGCAACTTTCCTAACACTTATAGAAAAGCACTATTAGCCAGTACTAAATACAACCTCAACATAAAATGGC
>NW_013811336.1:0-498 GCF_000517525.1 Limulus polyphemus
GGTGTGGTTGTATAATCCAAGGAAGACCAAAGGGAAGTCTCCTAACTTGTCATCTCCATGGGAAGGCCCATATGACATAGTGAATCGTCTCTCAGACGTGACTTTCCGGATAAAATGTGGTCGGCGAGGTAAGTCAAAGGTGGTGCATGCCAACAGGCTTTGGTGTTATAACGGTCCAGGACATTTCAGTTGGGATGAAGTGAACAATGGAACAAATGATGCTGCTGAAAACGTGCCACCTGAAAAAGCCACTGTCGAAGAAGAAACCCTACTCGGTTTTGAGAAGGGAAACAGTGAAGCCCTTGATGAAGTTACTACCACTGATGTGACTGTTACCAGTGATAGGACATTTCCTGATGAAGCAGATGAACCCCGCATGAAGCAGAAGCCAACGAGACGGAGACCAGTACGAAAGAAGATACGTCCCATAAAATTAAGAGACTTTGTTGAATTTTAATTTTGTGTTTGTAAATTCTGTACATTCAATTAAGTTATTGT
>NW_013811337.1:0-497 GCF_000517525.1 Limulus polyphemus
AGAAAGGTTGAACCCAACGTTGCTGTGTGGACTTCAGGGCCCTTATCAGTACAACCGAAAAAGGCTCATGCCCACTGCCAAGAATTGATGAAACTCTTGATGCCCTAAGTGGAGCTAGGTGGTTTTGAACTCTGGACTTAAAGTCGGGTTTCCATCAAGTGAAAATGGTTGAAGCAGATAAACCTGAGACTGCATTTAGTTATAGTCATGGTCTCTGGCAATACTATGTGATGCCATTTGGGCTTAGCAATGCTCCAGCAACATTTGAAAGGCTGATGGAAAGAGTACTGGAAGGCATACAATGGAGAATGGCCGTAGTGTACCTGGATCATGTCATTGTGTTTCAACAACGTTTGATGAGGAAATCTCCCGGCTAGAGGAAGTATTCGAGCGTTTGAAAGCAGCCTTCCTGGGATTATACAACCATACCTTGTCTCCTGATACAAAGCTGACTTCAGTAGATCTCTTATCATAAGTTAACTTCATCGAATCATCAG
>NW_013811338.1:0-496 GCF_000517525.1 Limulus polyphemus
TATATATTATCAGTCACATATCATTTATTATACATTATCAGTCACATATCTTTTATTATATATTATCAGTCACATATCTTTTATTATATATTATCAGTCACATATCATTTATTATATATTATCAGTCACATATCTTTTATTATCAGCCACTAATACTTTAATAAGTACTCATATATTCACTCATCTACTAGTAATTCTTTTGTAAGTACTTATATATTCACTCGTCTAGTAATTCTTTAGTAAATACTTATATATTCACACATCTACTAGTAATTGTTTAGTAAGTACTTATATATTCACACATCTACTAGTAATTGTTTAGTAAGTACTTATATATTCACACATCTACTAGTAATTCTTTAGTAAATACTTATATATTCACACATCTACTAGTAATTCTTTAGTAAGTACTTATATATTCACACATCTACTAGTAATTCTTTAGTAAGTACTTATATATTCACTCATCTAGTAATTCTTTAGAAGTACTTATACA
>NW_013811339.1:0-498 GCF_000517525.1 Limulus polyphemus
AACAGGGTGTGAACTAACGTTAAGCGATTCCTGGGCCAGTAGAGAGCTAAGAGAATCAGTGTAAATAGTACACTTACTGTACTGCATAGCTTCTACATGATCCAGGGCAAGAGAAATAGCATATAACTCGTCAGTGAACACAGAAACTGTAGAGGGGATCCTGTGAGCAGCTACCGAGCCACAACAAACCATGGCAGAACCTACAGAGTCACCCGATTTCGAACTATCCGTGTAAATGGGAAGAGAGGAATGGTTCGAAAGATGTTCAGCAAAAAGAAGGTACTTCCAATCGGGAGTATCCGCCTTCCCCAGATGGCTTAAGGAAAGGTCACAGGATGGGATGGTAATAAGCCATGGTGGAATGAGCTGATCATTGGGGACAGCAATGTCATCCAATGTCAGACCCAATTCAGCCAGTAATGCCTGGATACGAAGGCCGAATGGAGGAATAGCAGACCGTCTGTTCTGAAAGAGCATTGCCCACCGAGGAAGAAAAAC
>NW_013811340.1:0-496 GCF_000517525.1 Limulus polyphemus
GAAAGCAGGTGGCGTGACACTAGTCACGTGACCTTGCTGACGCAACACTGCCCCCTCCTTAGTATTGTTCCGTACCCGAACAATAACCGCATACAATAAACCAATAACACTAACTTAATTAAAATGTACAGAATTACAAACACAAAATTACAAAGTCTCTTAATTTTACAGGACGTATCTTCTTCCGTACTGGTCTCAGTCTCGTTGGCTTCTGCTTCATGTGGGGTTCATCTGCTTCATCAGTAAATGTCCTATCATCGGTAACAGTCACATCAGTGGTAGTAACTTCATCAAGAGCTTCACCGTTTCCCTTCTCATAACTGAGTAGAGTTTCTTCTTCGACGGTGGCTTCTTCAGGTGGCACGTCTTCGGCAGCGTCCTTTGTTCTGTGGTCCACTTCGTCCCAACTGAAATGTCCTGGACCATGATTACGCCAAAGCCTGTTGGCATGCACCACTTTTGGCTTACCTCGCCGACCACATTTTACCCGGAAAGT
>NW_013811341.1:0-498 GCF_000517525.1 Limulus polyphemus
TAAGCCTTACTGCCCTAGAGTGATGAGATCTAGCGTTGTCATCCATGAATAAAGGTCTTGACGCTAACGTGTGGTTGTCAAAATTAGGCACAACTACAGGTGTAAGCACGTCCCTGGTGTACTTTTCGCCAGTAAGGTTGCCATTGATTGTTACCAAATCCAGCTTGCAATCATGCGAGACACAGCCCCATACTATAACTGAGCCCCCACCAAAAGGCACTGTTGGAACAATGTTTCTTGGAGTGTAAGCTGCGTTACGATGCCTCTAAACACGGGTTCGACCATCAGTTACGTGGAGTAAAAATCTACTCTCGTCTGACCAGTGTATTCGTCGCCAGATTTGAAGGTTCCAGTTCTGCCTCGCTCTGCACCAGGCCAACCTCTCCCTGCGATGGCGATCGTCAAGTGTCGGGCGTTTTATGACTCTCCTTGACTTTAGTCCCGCAGATTTTAAACGATTTCTTACTGTTCTGGTTGACAGATTACGACCAGGTAACC
>NW_013811342.1:0-795 GCF_000517525.1 Limulus polyphemus
CAACACTGCCCCCTCCTTAATATTGTTCGTCCCGAACAATAACCACTTACAATAAACCCAATAACAATTAACAATAACTTAACTAAATGTACAGAATTACAATCACAAAATTACAATTCAACAAAGTCTCTTAATTTTACGGTACGTATCTTCTTCTGTACTGGTCTCCGTCTTGTTGGCTTCTGCTTCACGTGGGGTTCATTTGCTTTATCAAGAGCTTCACCGTTTCCCTTCTCAAAACTATGTAGAGTTTCTTCTTCGATGGTGGCTTCTTCATGTGGCACGTCTTCAGCAGCGTCATTTGTTCTGTTTTCCACTTCGTCTCAACTGAAATGTCCTGGACCGTGATAACGCCAAAGCCTGTTGGCATGCACCACTTTTGGCTTACCTCACCGACCACATTTTACTCGGAAAGTCACGTCTGAGAGACGATCCACTATGTCATATGGGCCTTCCCATGGAGAAGACAACTTAGGAGACTTCCCTTTGGTCTTCTGGTTCAAAGCTGACTTCAGTAGATCTCTTACCATAAGTTAAATTCATCGAATCAGCAGACGTCTTCAACTTTGAACGCACTTGATGGTGAATATCATCCATCCTTTCCGATAACACTTCCACAAACTCTGACACATTTTCAGGCAACTCTTCATAAGGTGGGCATCCCTTACACTTGGGTCCCCTTTTAGCACTACATGTACTACATGTCCTGCACCATTCTTCCCCATCTCGCCTCATACCTATCCAGTAAAATCTTTGTCGTAGGTGACTCAAAGTCTTCTTAATTCCGAGATGTCC
>NW_013811343.1:0-498 GCF_000517525.1 Limulus polyphemus
CTTCACTTTCACTCACTTTTCTTGGATGGTCGACAGTGACCCACGGGGCAGTGATCATTTTCCTATCATTATGAGGGAGGTTGGCCATGGTCAATGCCACCAGACCCGAGTGCCACGGTGGAAGCTGGACCAGGCTGACTGGCCATCTTTCACCTCTCTCTCTCCGAACTTGATCCTGCCTTTGTCTGTCTGCCATCAATAGACGACTGGATGGTTGCAGTGACTGACTGTATTGTCCAGGTGGCTGCTCATTTTATTCCTAAGACCTCGACTCGTTTTCCACGGTATCCTCGTTCATGGTGGAGTCCTGCTTGCCAGGAGGCATGAAAGGCTCAAAGACGGGCCTGGGATACCATCCGACGGTATACCTCTATTTCTAACCACATTGTTTATCAGAGGGCCCGTGCCCACGCCTGGCAGGTTCTATGTCAAAGCCAAAAGGAGTCTTGTATTAAGTTCACTACTAGCATATCTTCTACCAACAGTTCCAAAACTGTA
>NW_013811344.1:0-498 GCF_000517525.1 Limulus polyphemus
CTTAATAACAGCAAGAAAAGTATTGTGTTTTATTGGGGGTAGGGACACTACATAGTTTTTCATAATATATATTATGTTGTTTGTTTTGGAGATTTAGGTTTAACATTAAGACGTAGAATTGGTTTCTTCATTCTTTTTCTTTTTCTCTTGATTTTTAATCTTTGCTAAATAAATATTGGCTACATGCATTAATTACTAAAACAATTTCTCTAAATGTGAGTAGACACTTAAGGAAGGGGCATTGTTCGGTGTGTGCTAGAAGGTAGAGCCAGTCAATATTAAAGCAAGAAATACAACTGTAAAGAAAGGACATACACTCCCAGAACATTTAACTGACCTCTATAAGAAGAGCACAGTCCATTTGGCATCAGCACAGGCTCTTCAGGTCAGGGAACTTTTGGCGAATTATGCAGACGTCTTTTCGAAAAGAGAGCATGACCTCAGCTGCACAGACCTTGTGGAGCACAGAATAAACACAGGCAGTCACTGTCCAATAAA
>NW_013811345.1:0-498 GCF_000517525.1 Limulus polyphemus
TGTGGGATTTTCGCCCACTCTTACTTCAAAACTTGGAGTAGATCGCTCTTCGAAGTGGGTTTTTTTGGTTGTTTCTTGACTTGCTGGTCGAGTATGGCCCAGAGGTTTTTGATGGGATTCATGTCAGGAGATCGACTCGGCCAGGGCAACTTCTGGATACCATTTTCTTGCTGCCACTTTTGGATGTTTCTAGCAGTGTGACACGGTGCTCCATTTTCCTGGAACAGCGTTGTGTTCTTGTCCACGAAACCCAAGGAATAAAGTGGCAAGAGTCCTTCCTCCAATATTTCGACGTATTTCACAAAATTTATGTTGTCAACGCCCTCCACTAAGTTCGATCTCCCACCAACCCAAACAGCTTCCCAAACCATTACGCTGAAACCACCATGCTTCACAGTTGGCTGCAATCTGTTGAGCCAAAACTCTTGGTGAGGCATTCTCCAGACCCATATCCTTCCATTGTCCGAAAATTGAGCGAATCTTGATTCATCTGAGAAC
>NW_013811346.1:0-498 GCF_000517525.1 Limulus polyphemus
TGACTTGCTGACGCAACAATATATTCATATGTAGTATCATACACGTTTTGCCCATCTACCTTGAATTTTTAAAAGTATTAGAATTTCTTCATTATTGAGATCTTTGAGTTATGTGGTTGTTACTATATCTGGGTCCTTGTTATCCATTAATCAGTTCATGTTTAAAAATGGAGTTTAACTCTATTTAGTTTTTTGTCATAAGAATCATAAAAAAAACACTACTTTTTATTCATCATTGCCTAATATGTAGTAGAGAATTGTATCTAAAAGATCATTTGGTTAATTATGTTTCTATTTACTATCAGTTGTTGAGTTTCCTTTTTATATATATATATATATAGTAAATCATTTATGTTTCTTTTACAGGTGTCAGGGAAGAACAACAGTTGGAACAAGATTCTGGTGATTATATTTTCACACGTTTTGTTGGTAAGAGTGGAACTGTGGGCCACAGTGACTTGTCAGACAGTTATAAATTCCCAATGGAGAAAGTTCTTG
>NW_013811347.1:0-497 GCF_000517525.1 Limulus polyphemus
ATAGATTCCACTATAATTTATCAAGTTTAGTAACTGAGCTGTATTTCAGTCTCAAAAAATACGAAATTTCAAGCAGACTAAAGACACAACCTACCTCCTTGAAATCTTGGTTCAAAAGAACGAGATGGTATTCTAACAATTTAAAATGGCTGAGAAAGCCACTAGGGAACATTCTAAGCTTTTGATTGGTTATTCATATGTCATATATTGAAGTATGTGTATATAAGGGACCATTTCCAAAAATGGAAAGAGGTAAGCAGGGCCATTGTGTTTGGTTCAGTACATGAGCGATATCTCACCAAATAGAAAAGATAGGAGATTCTTATTTTATATCCTAGCTTGTCAATATTGGTAATTTGAGTTCCTAATTCTTACGAAACTATAGACTTAGTATTTTGACATCACAAACATCAAATTTGAACCAGTGCTGCATTCAACATACCACAATAATGTATCGTACTAAAATTTGAATTGTAATCTAAAGTTTGATACCAAAC
>NW_013811348.1:0-497 GCF_000517525.1 Limulus polyphemus
GTTCCCTACTACTTCTCGGACATATGCCACTGCACTACGCTCCACTGCTACAGTGGGAGTGCAGATGGACCTTTCCGTGCCTCCATCTGAGTTTTTTTCATGCCATGTGAAGGGTCTTCTGCCCTCCATGGATAATAGAGTTGATAGATCTACATCTACTCCAAACTCTGTCCCCACTGTTCCTTCCAGTGACTGCCTGGGTCAACCTCCTCAGGCACCAGCCTCTGGTGTCCTTGCGGGTCCTTCTTTGGCCTCTAAATGCAGGATGATCAATCGATCACGTCCTCAGTCATTGGATTCTCACTCTGATGACAGAGATCTGCCCGCTCGTTCAAGGGCAGGATCCATGGAGGTCAGTCGACCTCCATCTAGTTAAGAAAACAGCGTGGTCATAAACCGAAGGGTTCTCCACCCTGTTCTCTTAAACCTACTTAAAAATGTCCACTTTGATACAGTGGAACTGTCGAGGTTTTTGTTCTAATCTCGATGACATTAAG
>NW_013811349.1:0-497 GCF_000517525.1 Limulus polyphemus
GTATCAAATTCTTAATACTATATTTGCCTATTAAGTTTCTTAATATTTTTTTAAATATGATCTTAATTATTTTTATGAAGCTCTTCTAATTAATTTACATAATAAATTTTGAATGCATTGGCAAATTATAAAAATTGCTTAAACAAATAACTTATCGGGGAAAAAAAAAACTTTTAAACCAATTACGTGATAACGTAATTTAATGTCATGAACTATTTACATTTAGTTTTGGTTGAGATGGTAGGAACTTATTTTTATGAAAAAGTGGTTTTATGTGTTAAAGTGTAGTCGTCGGAAAGAGCAGCTGCTTCCTGTAGTGTTTCAACTTTCTTTTCATCTAAGTAAGTTTGAGGACGTCAGGTGCACAACGTTTAAATTCTTTAAGTAGGCATAATTGTCTTAGTTTGTCGAAACTATCGCCAATATGCATCAAATAACACCATCGATCAAAATAAACTTCTCTGTCTTGGGTAAATTCCATATAAGTTTTATTATCT
>NW_013811350.1:0-496 GCF_000517525.1 Limulus polyphemus
AAAATGGTTCACGAACATTACTCGCCAGAAGAGACGAAGCAACATTCACACGTTGGAAACGATGATCATCGGAGAGCTCGTGACACACCCAAACACCTTCTTTATGGAGTTTTCCCATATTTCTTAGATGTTTAGATATTGTTTCATGAGTGACATGCAATTTGAGGGTCATTTCATGAATGTGTTGCCTTGAGTTAAACTCAACAAGCATTTTCAGAGCATCAATATCAATTCCTACATGTCTGCCCCTGCCATTACAGTTTTTAAGGCTAAAGTCACCTGAACAAAATTTGCTAAACAGTTGTTGACACTTACAAACGTTCGAAACATTTCCATACGCTTCTTTGATATTCTTTGTGACTACAGAGGCTTGTTTCCCTTCTTGTATTCAAACAGCATTAAATGCCAAATGTGTGTCTCGTAGTGTGCCATCAGTATAAGGGATTAAAGTATACTAAACTTTGCACATTACATAGGCTACACTAATATAATTTTT
>NW_013811351.1:0-498 GCF_000517525.1 Limulus polyphemus
CAAACTTTCCGCTGAGCCACTAGTGTGTGTGTGTGTGTGTAGGGGGGGGGGGAACTATGAAGAACTAACAATGCTTACGGGTCTGTATAAAGCCGATTACAAGAGATTGGTTGCTTCAGTGCCTTTCATCTAGAAACAAAAATAAAATCAATCAAAATTCGTGATTTCTTAGTAAAAACAAACAAAAAGCTTTCGTTTTAAACGTTCAGAAATGTTTCGAAAGTTTAGTAATAGCCGCTAAGAAATTGACTTTTTATTAAACTGTCACAGCCAAACGTGCCACCCCACCCCCAGTGGCACAGCGGTATGTCCGCAGACTTACAACGCTAGAAAACGAGTTTCGATACCCGTGGTGGCCAGAGCACAGATAGCCCATTGTGTAGCTTTGTGCTTAACTTCAAACAAATAAATACGAGCATTAAGTGTTATTCTTACAGAGAATTTTTAATTTTTTTTATTACTGTGTTGTTGTAACCCCTTGTTATTAATATTTACTAG
>NW_013811352.1:0-498 GCF_000517525.1 Limulus polyphemus
TAAGTTTCGCATTCCAACATAAATCTTGCCTGTAATCAGAGGAATATGACCAGCACTAATCTTTTAAGTGCTGTAAAGTAATTTTCTTTATAATTTATGATGTCTGTATCGTTTGGTAATCTCTTCTAACAGGACGTATCAAGTAACAAGGGGTCAGGCTCAGGCGGTGTTTATTGAAACCACCTGTACTATAAACTGTTACATACATTTGTTAGTAGTGGCAATTAGTTTTGTCTCTATTCTGAAACAACATACATGGACATATGTTGAAATAAACTTGTTTGCAAGTTCAAAGAAATGATATTCAAGTACCAAAAAGCTTTCTTACTATCATTTCTACAGTAATGTTCAAATGTGCACGAGCTCGGTTGAATGAGAGTGATCACCAAAAGGGGTGAGATAGTTTACGGACAACGTACAAAGTTCACGCTGCTGACCCCACGGTTTATTCGGCACAATAAACACAAAAGTACGACTGCAATGAAACATAAACATAAA
>NW_013811353.1:0-497 GCF_000517525.1 Limulus polyphemus
GTGTTTTATTATTGACGATACACTGTTTTGTTAAATCATGTGTCTTCTTATTGATAGTACACAGTATCGTTAAATCTTGTGGTTTGTTAGTGATAGTACACAGTGTCGTTAAATCTTATGGCTCGTTATTGATAGTACACAGTATTGTTAAATATTGTGTCTGCTTATTGACAGTACATAGTATCGTTAAATCTTGTGTTTTATTATTCACAGTACACAGTATTGTTAAATCATGTGTCTTCTTATTGATAGTACACAGTGTCGTTAAATCTTGTGGCTTGTTATTGATAGTACACAGTATTGTTAAATATTGTTTCTGCTTATTGACAGTACACAATATCGTTAAATCTTGTGTGTCTTATTGACAGCACACTGTATATTTAAATCTTGTGTCTTCTTATTGACAGTACACACTATCGTTAAATTTTGTGTCTCCTTATTGATAGTACACAGTATTCGTTAAATCTTTTGTTTTATTATTGACAGTACACTGTATT
>NW_013811354.1:0-499 GCF_000517525.1 Limulus polyphemus
CTACTAAGAACAACAAACATGTACGTGCTTCCACCTGTTGGCACTGATGTTTATAAAATATTTGGGTCCATGAAGACCCCGGAAGACTAATGCAGGTTAAGGATTAGATATATCAGTCCTTGAATAATAGGCACATGCCAGGAGACTGAAAGTTGGTTAATGTTACTGCTCTTTTATAAATTGTCCAATTATCTATAGACAGTTTAGTCTTACATCAATCAAGGGGAAAGTTCCTGCAAGTCTCATAAAAGATGACTTTTTTTTTTTATTCCTGTAAACTCCCAGTGGAGTATAGGGCCGCAACAACACCTCGCCAACGGAAGTTGTTGTTGCAGTTACTTGTAGCAGATTGGTTTTTACGGGGTGGAGTTGCTAGTCCCGCGGCCAACCCTCCCCCTTTCTCATCCTGGACTTGGGACCAGGCAAAGGTGGAGGTTGGCATGTTTGGTGTGATGGGGATTCGAACCCGCGACCCTCAGATTACGAGTCCAGCGCCCTA
>NW_013811355.1:0-497 GCF_000517525.1 Limulus polyphemus
AAGATAATTCATAATACCCAGTTGCACACCCTCAGGGTTCACTTAGTACGATTGCAAAATTTCAGGTTTCTTGGTTCTTTCCTCTTGGAGATATGGCGGTCATACACACACTGATAGAAACACAGACACGCTTTTTTATTGTTATAGATACACCAAATAAGTCATAAAATAACTTACTGTCTTTCGAAAATTTTGATAACCACTCTGTATAGCAGATATGTTTAATGAAAATGCTATCTAGTTATATTTGCTATATTTTCATGTCTTCGTCATTCTCTAGTGACGTACAAGGTTTAACAACTTTTGATTGAAAATCCATCTCGCTGCAGTAGCCCTAGACAAGCTGCAACAGAACAACATTCATCAAGCCTGTCGTTGAGAAAACACATTAGTCTGAAAAATTCTACTAATGGCATTGTTTTGTAACTGATAATGACACTAAGTACTATTAAAATCCTTATATCTTCTATATATATATATATATATATATAATTATT
>NW_013811356.1:0-499 GCF_000517525.1 Limulus polyphemus
TAAGCCCGTAGAATTACCGCTAAACCACTGGGGTGGGATATGAAATTGTATGGTAATTAGTAAAGCCAATTATTATATTTATTTAAGTTGAGATCATTACTTAGCTTAAAACTTTACTTACCAGTGGATAAGCACATTTCCTCCCTTTGCACGGGCGTTATGGATGAAATCGTTGCATGGCGCGAAGAACTGGTTTAGGTTTTGATTCGGCGTGTCAGATGCTTGAATACACAAGTATTCTTTATCCTACATAAAACGTCCGAGTAAATATACTTATAAATATAAATATACTCATTCACCAAAAAACACAACAACAACAACAAGTAAACACATTAAAATCAAGTTTTTAAACCAGGTGTTGGTGAACTATGGCTCGCGAACGGCACGTTCTGTTAAGTTTCATACTTTTGGGGGTTTGAAAATAAACAGAAGGAATTGTGGTAGCTAGTGTTGTCCAATAAGAAATGTGCTCTTTTTTTGGGGTGGGTGGGTGGTAGGT
>NW_013811357.1:0-1538 GCF_000517525.1 Limulus polyphemus
CCGAGGAAATTCTTCAACTAAATTTATAAATACGTTAGTAGTACATTAAAGGCTACGTTCACAGTAGGACTAATTTCACAAACAATGTTTCAACAGGAACTCTGAAAACTTTTAATAACGTTTCCTACCTCTATACTAACTATTGCTGTAATGTGTTTTATCGTTGGGGGAGAGGAGGCGGGGTTCTTTGGTAAAAATAATTTCAAGTCCTTTTGACGTAACAATAATAAAGTAATTTATCTGTAAATTTTAATGTATATTTCCGTCTATTGTCTAATTTGTGTTTCTTAATGATCTGAACAAGATTTATTCGAAAACGTAATAATTTTATATTATAGCATCAATAGATGGAGGACACGTCAATTTTGATTTATGCCCATCTAAGCTACAACCACAGAAAGAAAGGCAAGATTTTCACATGAATCGCCAGTTTTGCCAAATTAACATCAACAAAAAGAACCTGGCAAAACATATATATTTTTTTATATATGGCGCTATTTCTTGATGAAATACATTTTTCTGCTGTAAAGAGTTTTAATCGTTTTTGGTAAGTAACATACTTATAGTCGATATCTTTATTCAATAAAACACCCAGCTTATAGATGCTTTAAAAAATTGAATAAACTTCGTCAAATGCCTTTTGTGGAATGTTTTGTTCAATATCTGAAAAAAAAAAATTTTTATTTGAATATCTGCATTTATATAGAATAATGTACCAGAAAAATTTCTTAGAGATTTCTTTATTTCTCATAATATTCTTTCACAAAAATATGATACTTGAGCCCCTATTTATCGATGAGTTCGCCTTTTGCCTTTCGTGTCAACAGTTTTATACGTATTTCAAGCAAATTTGATATGCACTATTAGGACTCTTCGAAGAGCGAGACTCGGATCTGCCCCACCCCTCCCCCCATATTATTTCTCGGAGACTTTATGTCTTCTCCAAGAGTTGAATAGGTACATCATTTAGTATATTAATAATCAGGCAAAACACTGATCTTGAACAAACGTGGACTTGCTGCTTGCTGTGTATTCTATACTTAGTAAATTAGATTAATTTCTTGTTTTATGGGTCAAGAAAATCACTAACAGAAAAAGCTATCTGATTTTTTTTTTCTTTTTAATGTACTAAAATTCTAGTTTGGGGCTGAGGATTAGACTTGTTGATGATGGGGAAAACATTTAGGAGTCATACATTTTAATGTTAGATTTAAAAAGCTTGTGTGACTACATTTCAAGCTGTTTTGTCTGTATATTGAATATAGTAATATTTAAAAACTGAAAGTGTTTGAAACCGACAAATTATAAATGAAAGTAAACAGAATGTTTGTTTTTTTCAGTGGATCTTGGCTGTAAGGAATGACTCTAATAAATAACCAAAATGTTTGAAACCAGGTGTTAACGGGATGTTTGATCTAGATGGGTTACATGGGTGTATACAAAGTTATAATGAGGAAAGAAAATACACCAAAAAAATTAATTACACTTTACCCTCTACTGAGTAAAAAGTAAAGGTTTAAACAATTAATCTACACAAA
>NW_013811358.1:0-493 GCF_000517525.1 Limulus polyphemus
ATGTCCTTTTCTTTTTTTCTTTTTGCATGTTGGATGACAACATGCAAAGTAATTTTCATATTAAGATTAAAAATACTTTTATTCATCAAAAAATTCTCAAATTTCACATGCGAAATCTTTATAATGTCCAGGTAGTTATCAAACATTTTTTAAGAAAAAACTTTATATTTTACCTGTTATTTTCACTAACAAATCTCTGTATAGGTTTGGTAGATTTGACCTATCACATAACCACCATAAAAATTAAGAAACAAATATAAATTATGCCTCTTTTGTTCTAGAATGACAACAATAATAATTATATAATTTTTTTTTAGATTTTATATATACAGTTGAATAACCAAAAAATTATAAATTACTATATCAGTACAACAGAATTCCACTACAATTTATCAAACTTAGTAACTAAGCTGTATTTTGGTCTAAAAAAATATAAAATTTTGAACAGACTAAAGACACAACCTACCTCCTTAAAATTTTGGTTCAAAAGAAC
>NW_013811359.1:0-497 GCF_000517525.1 Limulus polyphemus
AGGGACGGCTAGCGCAGATAGCCCTCGTGTAGCTTTGCGCGAAATTCAAAAACAAAATCAAACCACTTAGTGTAAGACGTAGAAACAACTGCGTTAAACGTTTTTCGTATCTCCTCTCCAGAAACGACAATAGCAAACTTACGCTTAACAACGCGTATTCATACATAGTATTTAGGTTTCCCGGTGGAACAGTGGTAAGTTTACGGACTTATAACGCTAAAATTTCGGGATCGATTCCCTGTGGTGGACACAGCAGATAACCTAATATGTCTTTACAATAAATAAATATTCAGCCCCATAGTAACTCTGCGGGTTTACATATAACGTTACCATAAAAAACGGGTTTCAATACTCGTGGTGGGCATAGCATAGATAGCCCATTGGGCTTAATTACAAAAACACACACATATATATATCAGTAAAAATAGACTTAGCTTTCTATACATAAATATATATATATATATATATAAACTTACTTAGGCGTCATCTGTATGTTG
>NW_013811360.1:0-498 GCF_000517525.1 Limulus polyphemus
TTCATCAAATAGGATGGCATAATGGGAGGATTTCTTTATGTTGTCATACAGAAGATCTTGCACATATGGCCCCAAACCAAATACAGTCATGTATCTGCATTTTGTTTCTGACAATTGGAACCCTTTTGCAATCGCTGAATCTGGGAACATTCTTTGAAAGAGGTCGCTATTGTGCTGACAGGAATGAAATGATAAATGGTCCTCAACCACTTTCAGGCACCAGAGTATTTCTGCTTTCAATGTATCCTCTCTGGCAGCAACAGGAATGGGAGATGTAACTTTGGAGGTTGATGGAGCACAAGTACTCGGCATTGCATCTACATACTGAGTGGTAGAAACTGACGGACATTCTCCTTTTGGCTTGAAGACGCTCTCTATTGTGAGAGTAGATGAGCCTTGAGGAAAAAAAATAAATAAATCAAAGCGGTAAATTTGACGATATGAAACTGAAAAAAAAATCAAATGGGTACTACTGTAGTATTAAAATCCAATTTTGAG
>NW_013811361.1:0-500 GCF_000517525.1 Limulus polyphemus
AATCTATTCGCTTTTGTTTTTGTTTTTTTCTGTTAGACCCTGGTTGTAGCGGTTGTTTGTTTTAGTCAGTTACAACATTAGTGTATGTGTGTATAAGTATAATCCTATACACCGATGTTTACGTAGTTTTTGTAGGTTAGTATCCGTGCACGTGTGTAAAAATAAACAATATGTTAAATTGATAATATAAAACTAACATTTGTAGGGCAAATGCGGTCCATCAAACAAAAGCTTGATTCCAAACCAATAATTTGAAATTTATGTTTCTGACAACAATAGAATTATTGAAAAATGCAAAAACTAACTTCTTCATTACCTTCTAAAAACTTTGTTTTGTCTGTAGATCATATGTCAGTTGTTTTAAGAACTTAAAGAACTTAAGCCAATTCTTTTTAACCTTTCGCGGTTTTTTTTTTGTTTACGTATGTCCAATCATGTAAGAAACTATTAGTCCAAAGCTGTTAAGCAAATGTATTGTTGCAAGCTATGTTTTAATTTTG
>NW_013811362.1:0-498 GCF_000517525.1 Limulus polyphemus
ACGATCCTCAGTTTTATTTATTATGTATTACACCTTACCATGAGTTTTAAAATAGCACCTAGACCACTAATGTCTGTCTTATCCCAGCTAGCATGATAAGTCCTGGTATTGGTTGAAAGGCTTCGTCAACACTGAATATGGGAGATGTAATGTGGTTGACATATTATTACATTCTTCTTTGCTTTTACTCGTAAGTTCTTAGGATTATTTGTGTATTATATGTGGTTCTATTTAATTTTAGTATTTCTTATTTCCAGTTTTGTATTTGTGTAATCCTAAGTTTATTCCGCTGTATTTTAGATTTTAACCTATGTTTTTAGTTCCATTTAAGTGTTAATTTTGACTTTTAGTTCAGTATGATTATGCTGAAATTTATATGCCCGATTATGATTGTAGTCTGTCAATGTGTAAATGGCGTGGGATCCTGGCGTTGTCTAGGAAAGCGATTAATGTAAGACATGACTATATGTTAGCTAAACTTAAACTTGATTTTAAAAA
>NW_013811363.1:0-1311 GCF_000517525.1 Limulus polyphemus
TATTTCTTGTACAGTGGCTAAGTGTAATACACGTTTTAACTGTTTCTTGTACAGTGGCTGATGTGAAAATACACATTTTAACTATTTCTTGTACAGTGGCTGATGTGAAAATACACATTTTAACTATTTATTTTACAGTGGCTGATGTGAAAATACACATTGTAACTATTTCTTGTACAGTGGCTGATGTGAAAATACACATTGTAACTATTTCTTGTACAGTGGCTGATGTGAAAATACACATTCAAACTATTTCTTGTACAGTGGCTGATGTGAAAATACACGTGTTAACTATTTCTTCTACAGTGGCTAAGTGTAATACACGTTTTAACTATTTCTTGTATAGTGGCTAAGTGTAATACACGTCGAAAATATGTCTTTTTTATCATAGATATATGAAAATTCACATTTACAATTTTTCGCACAGCATGGGAAAGTTGAAATACACGTATTTATAAGTGATTAACAAGTTAAAATACACGTATTTATAAGTGATTTTTTTTTTCATACGTTTTCTATTCGTTTATGTTGAAAGATGTCAGCGTCATCTTCTGGAGCTTCAAATTCTGATCGTCTTGAAAAAGCATACTTAAATGTCTCCACCAGTCTGTGGTAGTTTTTAGCATCCCGTGGCGGGTCTGGGAAGCTCTTCTCGTCAAACTCGTACTCGTCTAAAATGTTCAGAACGAAACCCAGTAAAGCCCCGCTCCCTGGTGGAGGAACGCTGTACAAAGTCAGGTTGTTATGGAGACGAACTTGAACTGTTTCCTTCCAATGTGGAGTGTACTTTAAGAAATCTGTGGTGCTGATAATTCCCCCTGTAAAATAAACACACACACACTGATAATTCCCCCTGTAAAAGAAGCCGTCAAACAAAAATAGATTATTAGCAGCAGATGGAGTTGGATGATGTATCATGTTGTAGGTATAATGTATCATGTTACATATGTATCATGTTGTTGGTATAATGTATCATGTTGTTGGTATAATGTATCATGTTGTTGGTATAATGTATGTTGTTGGTAGGTATAATGTATGTTGTTGGTACAATGTATCATGTTGTAGGTATAATGTATCGTGTTGTTGGTATAATGTAATGTATCATGTTGTAGGTATAACACGATACATTGATACATTATACCTACAACACGATACATTATACCTACCCATGTTGTAGGTATAATGTATCATGTTGTTGGTATAATGTATCGTGTTGTTGGTATAATGTATCATGTTGTAGGTATAATGTATCGTGTTGTAGGTATAATGTATCGTGTTGTTGGTATAATGTATCGTGTTGTAGGTATAAGG
>NW_013811364.1:0-494 GCF_000517525.1 Limulus polyphemus
AAAAAATCTGTTTTCAAAGTCAATAAAATCTGGTGGAAAACGGACTAAAATTACCCTTATAAATCTCAACAAAATCTAGTGGAGAGAGGACTAAAAGATCGTTATAACAGTCGACAAAATATAGTGGTAGAAGGACAAAAAAGACCGTTATCAAATTTTACAAAATCTTGAGAAGTCAGAACTAAAAATATCGTTATCAATATCGACAAAATCTAGATAAAAAAAGATTAAAAAGACCATTATAAAAGTTATTAAATATAGTATAAGAAAGTCTCAAATGACCATTATCAAAGTCGAAAACATTTAGTCTATGAAGGCCTAAAAAGACAGTAATGAACTTCGACAAAATCTAGTAGAAGAAAAATTAAAACCCGTTATCAAAGTAAAAAAAAAATCAAGTGGAAAAAGGGCTAAAAAATACCTTTATCAGAGTCAAAAATCTAGTCTATGAAGGCCTAGGAAAGACAGTTATCAACATCGAAAAAATCTAGTAG
>NW_013811366.1:0-493 GCF_000517525.1 Limulus polyphemus
CTTTCAGCCGTGGGGGTGTTATAATGTGACAGTCAATCTCACTATTCGTTGGTAAAAGAGTAGCCCAAGAGTTGGCGGTGGGTGGTGATGACTAGCTGCCTTCCCTCTAGTCTTACACTGCTAAATTAGGGACGGCTAGCGCAGATAGCCCTCGTGTAGCTTTGCGCGAAATTCAAAACAAACAAACAAATACACCAAAGATAATGAGAGAGCTGGTTGGACATTCATGGTATTGAGAAAAAACCACATTCTGCATTACGCTGGTGGATCATTCAAGCTTCTCATAATTAGCAAAAGGTTGGACCTGGAAGCCATAAAACAAGCTTCTCTCTGGATTGTTTAAAGCTGTGGATAGCAAACATACAGTGCCACCAACATAGTGTTTGCGACTGATTCACAGGTAGTACTGTGTAAAATACAGAGTGATTGGTCGACAGTTGAATGGCAGAAATGGTAAAGCTGTCAGTGAAATAACTTCCATGTTTATTCTTTT
>NW_013811367.1:0-498 GCF_000517525.1 Limulus polyphemus
AGAAGACACAAGATTTATAAATACTGTGTACTATCAATAAGAACACACAAGATTTAACAATAATGTGTCCTGTCAATAAGAAGACACAAGATTTAACAATACTATGTATTGTCAATAAGAAGAAACAATATTCAACGATAATGTGTATTGTCAGTAAGAAAACACAAGATTTAACGATACTGTGTACTGTCAATAAGAAGCCACAAGATTTAACGATACTGTGTACTTTCAAAAGAAGACTCAAGATTTAACGATACTGTGTACTTTCAATAAGAAGACACAAGATTTAACAAAACTGTGTACTGTCAATAAGAAGACACACGATTTAACAATACTGTGTACTA
This sequence comes from Limulus polyphemus, assembly GCF_000517525.1. Lineage (NCBI taxonomy): Eukaryota > Metazoa > Arthropoda > Merostomata > Xiphosura > Limulidae > Limulus > Limulus polyphemus. The sequence continues at coordinate 345 of NW_013811367.1, forward strand.
TCAATAAAAAGACGCAAGATTTAACGAAACTGTGTACTGTCAAAAAGAAGACACAATATTTAACGATACTGTGTACTTTCAATTAGTAGACACAAGATTAAACGATACTGCGTACTGTAAATAAGAAGACACAAGATTTAACAATACTTTGTTC
>NW_013811368.1:0-499 GCF_000517525.1 Limulus polyphemus
CTTGTATAGAGTTAAAGTTTTACTATAAAAACAAATCACTTGAAATTTATTAGGAGGTTTTAGTGATTATGCACATGAAATTTAAGATAATTGATACTTGAAAGTGTTGGTACTTGGTGAAACTCCATAATTACAGAATTGAGGAAAAAACAAAGACAACTGTACGTTTCATAAATACATCATTTATACATGACCATCATTTCATCAGCAAAGGCATCATCAGGTATAGACTGATATGATTTTTAAGAGGTTTATAAATATTTAAAGAAATAACTGGAAGTGACCTTGAAATTCCCCTAGAGACAAGTGGGGGAGGTGCTTAACTTGGTTTGATCACTTAGAACTTTTTCTGGATTTGTTTTTATACTTCTATTTATTTCTAAAATTTCCAGATATCTAGTTTTTACCTTTTTCACAGATATGTAAAATTTTGCGTTTTTTTTTTCCAAATCAGATTGGTGATTAATTTGAATAAGATGGGATGCAAAGTTCAAATCCA
>NW_013811369.1:0-1005 GCF_000517525.1 Limulus polyphemus
AGGAAAGAAGTTGATACATGATTGTTAGGGTTAAGAGCTATCGAGTGGCGAGTGCAAGATCGTTACATGAATTAGGTTTAGCACCTTGAACTGAAAGAGTTTGTGATTTTTTATATTCTTTTGCATTTAAATTTGTAGTTTTAAGTTCAATAATTTCGCCTAATTTTATATTTAGTTCATAATGATAATAATATGACTTGGTATTTAGAATGATAAATTTGTGTGATTTGTACATAATACTACTAGTACCAGTAACACAAAAGAATTCTATATTTTTCCTTCTTACAATCTTTACTTTATAGTAAGACCCATACTTCTGTTGTTATTGCTTTAGAATTAAAACAGTCTAACTGATATATATATATACATATATAAAGTTTATTCTGATATTTTGCAAATGGTTTAAAACTCAGTGTACAAGTGACAACTCATATGTTGGTTGTGAAACAGACTAAATACATTCCTTTCAATAATACAGGGAAGTTATGACATTCTTACAGTTGGGGTCTCAATACACTGAAGAGCTTAAGTTTCGAATTCCAACATAAATCTTGCCTCTAATGAGAGGAATGTGACCAGGACTAATCTTTTAAGTGCTGTAAAGTAATTTTCTTTGTAATTTATGGTATCTGTATCGTTTGATAATTTCTTCTAACAGGATGTATCAAGTAACTAGGCTCAGGCGGTGTTATTCAAACCACCTGTACTGTACATACATTTGTTAGTAGTGGCAATTAGTTTTGTCTGTATAGTGAAACAACATACATAAACGTATGTTGAAATAAACTTGTTTGAAAGTTCAAAGAAATGATACTCAAGTACCAAAAAGATTTCTTACTATCATATCTACAGTAGTGTTGAAATGTGCCTGCGCTGGACTGAACGAGAATGACCACCAACAGGCATGATAGGTTACGGCAAATGTACAAAGTTCACGCTGTTAACCTCACGATTTATTTGGCACAATAAACAAAAATATAGCTGCAATGAAACATAAACATAAAC
>NW_013811370.1:0-498 GCF_000517525.1 Limulus polyphemus
ATGTATCGGCTGGATGTATCGGTGCAGCATATCCTTCAGGTTGGATGACCGAATATAATTTTCTAAAATTCATGGAACATTTTGTGAAGACAGTCAAATGTTCTAAGGATCATCCTATTGTTCTTCTCCTTGATAACCATGAGTCACATATCAGCTTAGATTGTATCAATTTTTGTGTGGAAAATGGTATAAATCTTCCCTCGTTCCCGCTTCACTGTTCGCACATATTACAGCCCCTGGATAGAAGTATATACGGGCCTTTCAAGAAGTATTATAACGCAGCAGCTGACGGTTGGCTAAAGAACAATCCTGGAAAAACAATGTGCATTTATGACATACCAACCTTAGTAACTCAAAGCCTTACACGAGCGCTTACTCCAGAAAATATCAAGAAAGGTTTTCAAGTTTCCGGCATATATTCTTTTGACCGTCACATTTTTTCAGATGATGATTTTCTACCCAGCGACGTAACAGATCGCCCCTTGCCAAATGAAATAT
>NW_013811371.1:0-498 GCF_000517525.1 Limulus polyphemus
GTATATAATTATTAATTACTTAAACTTCGAAAGTTGATGTTTTAAGTTTCCCACAACCATCTAGATATTTTCATTGTTAATCATTCGTAGCTCAATGGTAAAAATTCGAAAGAACGTATTTATCAAATCTCTACAATGCACAACAATGAAAGATACACATATAAGACTAAAGGTTTAAAACAACTTTTAACAGTTTCTTCAAAATCGTATATTAATGGCTAATGCCAATCAGAAAGCAGTATTTTGTAAATTCGCACTTTTCTGTTGTAAGGTATAGGGTCAATTGATAAAAAAGGCTTAGCAGTAAACATATATGTTACAGCATCTAGCTCGACGCTGACTTCCTTGAGTTTAAAAGTTAGGTTTTGTCGTTTTTGGTAAATGAGAATAGACGTTTAAGATCGTCGTTAGGACAGATCTCACCAGTACATCCATGTAATTAATTTGTTACAAAACTCGGAGAAACTATCTTTAAGCAGTTAGGGTGGATTTTCGTGT
>NW_013811372.1:0-498 GCF_000517525.1 Limulus polyphemus
GAACGAGGCTAGTAAGGAATGTGGTTTCAGTTATCGTCCTAAACACACTGATTACTGTTAACATTGTGAACTAGGCTAGTAAGGAGTGTGGCTTCAGTTATCGTCCTAAACACACCGATGCTAGTAAGGAGTGTGGCTTCAGTTCCTGGGTTGTAACATCGTCCACACAGTTTCAGTTCACTCAAACTAATAATAAAATATTTACATTTCCAATGATTTTCTTACCTTGTTGTTTTACTTTTTTATACCCACTTTACAAATATTTGGTGGTCACTCTTTTTTTTTACTTCGGTTGTTATTTGTAGTTAAGCACAAAGCTATACAATGTGATATCTTGGCTCTGCCCTCCACGTTGTAAGTCCGCTGACATACCGCTGTGCCACTGGAGGGCTTTTACTTGGGAAAAATGAATCACAGAGAAACCTTTATAATATCCAAAATGTGAAAACTGTAAATTCTATGACACACGCGTATATATATATATATATATATATACTA
>NW_013811373.1:0-496 GCF_000517525.1 Limulus polyphemus
CTTTGACAAAAGGAACAGAGGATCTTCAGAAGAAAGATGATGAAACAAATTACAGTAACTTGCACAACAACTGTAAGTAAATCATACACAGAATACTAGTACGATAGTAATATAGAGAAGATACTTTGATTTGTCAACTGAAATTCTAAAGTAATTGAATAGGCCTAAATGGACTTTTTACAAGAAGAAGAGAACTATATATAAATAGTGTTTATGATATGCTTGTAATCTCTATAGTGTGAAGACTTTGTTGTACATACGTTTAACTTCTTCCAAATATATATATATATCATTTGAAAACAAGTAAAGTGTGTGCTGTTTACTTATCATTGACTTTATCACTAACAAGTCACAGACACCTACTGTAGAAGAACCATAAGCCCAACAACAACATAGTATATATTTATACTATTAAGAAATATAAGTAAAAGCTATTTATTTTTGACAACTGGCAAAAAGAAGAACATATATATATATATTATTTTAAAAATCTGAC
>NW_013811374.1:0-928 GCF_000517525.1 Limulus polyphemus
AGTAGACACGTCACTGAATTTACAAGTACAGTAAACGTAGTGTAAACCATCGTGAAGTAGACACGTCACTGAATTTACAAGTCAGTAAACGTAGTGTAAACCATAGTGAAGTAAAGACACGTCACTGAATTTACAAGTCAGTAAACGTAGTGTAAACCATCGTGAAGTAGACACGTCACTGAATTTACAGTCAGTAAACGTAGTGTAAGCCATCGTGAAGTAGACACGTCACTGAATTTACAGTCAGTAAACATAGTGTAAACCATCGTGAAGTAGACACGTCACTGAATTTACAAGTCAGTAAACCTAGTGTAAACCATCGTGAAGTAAAGACACGTCATTGAACTTGTAAGTCAGTAAACCTAGTGTAAACCATCGTGAAGTAAAGACATGTCAATGAATCTATAAGTCAATAAACTAGTGTAAACCCTCGTAAAGTAAATACACGTCACTGAATTCATAAGTCAGTAAACCTAGTGTAAACCATAGTGAAGTAACGACATGTCACTGAACTTATAAGTCAGTAAACCTAGTGTAAACCATAGTGAAGTAACGACATGTCACTGAATTTATAAGTCAGTAAACCTAGTGTAAACCATTGTGAAGTAGACACGTCACTGAATTTATAAGTCAGTAAACTAGCGTTAACCATAGTGAAGTAAATATACGTCACTGAACTTATAAGTCAGTAAACCTAGTGTAAACCATAGTGAAGTAACGACATGTCACTGAATTTACAAGTCAGTAAACCTAGTGTAAACTATTGTGAAGTTATTTATCCTATTCCTGAAAACATCGTATGGTTTTATCGTGAATTTCACCCTATGAATACACAATTTATGCAAAATATTGCCAACATTAAATTTTTCGAAGGATTCCCTGTAAAATTTCATGACTACATACAGACCGATAAACCAAATATTTTCAT
>NW_013811375.1:0-759 GCF_000517525.1 Limulus polyphemus
GAATAATAAATCCGTTATACAGGGAAGACTAAAAAATACGTTAAATATCCAGATATTACATCTGCAATGGAAGGACGATGGAATACTGCAATGACAGGAGATTATTGTTGGGTCTTACAATGTGAAACTGTAAGAACATACTCGAAAGACACAACAAGTCAAGCAAATATTTTAATATATAATCTTATTATACTCATTGCTTTTTAAACTGGTATTGTATTGTTTTTAAACATTCTTATATGCAAATTTTGATGAAGAAATAAAGTTATAAAAGAAAAAGTTTGTTATTTTCACAATATATAAGAATATTTGGAATAAATCTATTATAATGAAACTTTGTAGAATGGACGGCAACTGCCTATTGCAGAGACACAAGTGTAGAGGACGACGTCTTCCGCCTTTTCTCTGAAAACCAAAGATAATCTATTATAACTCGAAAACTAGAGGTAATTTTTGTCAAAGTTTGTTTGTTATGGATTTCGAACAAAGCTACACGAGGGCTACCTGCGCTAGCCGTCCCTCATTTATCAGTGTAAGTTTGTTTGTTTGTTATGGATTTCGCACAAAGCTACACGAGGGCTACCTGCGCTAGCCGTCCCTCATTTATCAGTGTAAGTTTGTTTGTTATGGATTTCGCACAAAGCTACACGAGGGCTGCCTGCGCTAGCCGTCCCTCATTTATCAGTGTAAGCAAACCGCCTGGCATGCTGGCCCCTCTCGTGATGATAAATTTAATAACTATGGTACTTAGATGATTTA
>NW_013811376.1:0-498 GCF_000517525.1 Limulus polyphemus
TAACGATGTCGTCTTGATAAAATGATTTTATTATATTTGAAAACACCTCTCAGTTTTTATCTAATATTTTTTATAATTGAGTATTAACAAATGAAATATATGCTTGGACTTTACGAAGTATATCTTCTCTTCATGATTATTAATCTCTCTTTCTAAATGGTTTTTATTACAAAATTGTTTTTAGCAATTTCCAAAACTAGTAACTTAACATTCTCCAAATAATCACACTGAATTAAATTAATCTGTCAAAATTCTTCACTATTTTTGGCACCACTTAACTCTTTCAGCAAGGTCTCTGTCCCTGGAACCGACCTCGTAACCATTATGTGCTTGTTATAGTTTTCATGCTATAACTTTTAAATTATTAAGAGAATATTAACGAAATTTGGCAGATTATCAGTAAACATTACAATGTTTTCATATGTAAAATGTAGATTCTTTTATTAAGTCTTAAGGTTTATAAAGCAATGTTTTTGTCATGTCTTGTTTTCTTTTTGC
>NW_013811377.1:0-497 GCF_000517525.1 Limulus polyphemus
CTTTACTTTAGAAGATAATAAGTGTGTTATTTCTGTTTACGATATCAAGAATATAAAGAAAAATGCTCAAGCGTTTTCAAAAAGTCTTTCTAAAGTATGTCATAATATTGAATTTCTTTGTCTAAACAACCCAACAAAGGTCGTAAAATTTTTGGGATGAAAGTGATACCCACCCAAGTTCTCCACATGAGGCAAGGGTGTCCACGTGTTCTCACAATTTTGTAATTCAAATACGAGTATCCAATTTTTTTAAAAACTTTCCTGCGACTATGTTCTTTTTTAGTGTCTGTAGCATCCATTATTTTTGACCTTCTAACGGCCACCTACGAATCCAAGGTGAACCCTTCTGGGACAAAATCTATTGCTATTAAGAATCACACTTTATTTTTAAACAACTCTGGGCCAGGAGGTGTTCATTCAGCAGCTGTTGTAGCTGCACCTTAAATCTGTTGTATATTCCAGGACAGGGGTGTTCATTCAGCAGCTGTTGTAGCTGC
>NW_013811378.1:0-498 GCF_000517525.1 Limulus polyphemus
ACAGAGTAGATTTTATTGAAGTATTTCTTTGTAGACGCAGTTATCAATGAAAGTGCTTTGATTTTCTGTTGCAACACTCATGAGATTTTCACTACAGAAAAACAAATAATTTTTTTAAGTTTGTTTTTTGATTGTTTTATATTTGAAACTTGCTCTTTTTTGTAATTGTTATTGGTTAAATCTGAAACATATATTTTGGAAGAAATTTCAATTGTTTTATTTATTGCTCAGCTATAAAAATACTGCCTAGTTATAAAAATATCGCCCAGTTACACATACATAAATTAGATTTTATCATATAACACATTATTCTCTGACTTACAAAGTTTTGTGTCTTTGTTTCAGAATTTTCGCGCAAGGTTACACAAAGGGATACATGAACATAGCCGTCTTTAAGTTTAAAGTGATAGTCAATAGCATCCGCCGCCAACTCTTGAGCTCCTCTTGGCCCGGCATGACCAGGTGGTTAGGACACTCGACTCGCAATCTGTGGGTCGC
>NW_013811379.1:0-498 GCF_000517525.1 Limulus polyphemus
AATGTTCAAATGCGCTCGCACTGGACTGAACGAGAATGACCCCCAACAGGGGTGAGATAGTTTATGGAAAATGTACAAAGTTCACACTGCTGACCCCACTGTTTATTCAGCACAATAAACAAAAGTACGGCTGCAATGAAACATAAACATAAACTTGAAATAAAAATATATTTATGAAAGAAAATTATAATGTTTTTATGTACATATATAAACATGAAATCTTAGTTAAAAACAAAAATACTCATTTATTGGTTAGGTTTATTTACAAATATTTTTTTCAGGTCTTGTATATTACTTGAAACCATAAGGAGAGTAAGTGATTATTAAAAAATTGATAAAATTTGCATTTTATGGATGATACAAATTTTTTAGGCTTGCCAAATAATGTACTAATACATAAAAAGTAATAAGTTCAAATCTGTAACAAATATAAATATCGTAATCATTTCTTATAAATACCATTTCCTAATGTAATTTTCCAAGATATTAAAGATCATG
>NW_013811380.1:0-499 GCF_000517525.1 Limulus polyphemus
GTTTAAATAAGGAACTGTCATAACACACTGTTTAAATAAGGAACTGTCATAACGTACTGTTTAAATAAGGAACTGTCATAACACACTGTTTAAATAAGGAACTGTCATAACACACTGTTTAAATAAGGAACTGTCATAACACACTGTTTAAATAAGGAACTGTCATAACACACTGTTTAAATAAGGAACTGTCATAACACACTGTTTAAATAAGGAACTGTCATAACACACTGTTTAAATAAGGAACTGTCATAACGTACTGTTTAAATAAGGAACTGTCATAAGAAACAAGATAGCAGGATATACAGGAAACCCCCATTCCATCACCACCACACATAAGATCCAGCAGGATATACGGGAAACCCCCATTCCATCACCACACATAAGATCCAGCAGGATATACGGGAAACCCCATTCCATCACCACCACACGTAAGATCCAGCAGGATATACAGGAAACCTCATTCCATCACCACACATAAGATTCAGCAGGATATACA
>NW_013811381.1:0-498 GCF_000517525.1 Limulus polyphemus
AAGAGCTTCACCGTTTCCCTTCTCCAAACTGAGTAGAGTTTCTTCTTCGATGGTGGCTTCTTCAGGTGGCACGTCTTCAGCAGCATCATTTCTTCTGTTTTCCACTTCGTCCCAACTGAAATGTCCTGGACCGTGATAACGCCAAAGCCTCTTAGCATGCACCACTTTTGGTTTACCTCGCCGACCACATTTTATCCGGAAAGTCACGTCTGAGAGACGATCCACTATGTCATATGGGCCTTCCCATGGAGAAGACAACTTAGGAGACTTTCCTTTGGTCTTCCTGGGATTATACAACCACACCTTGTCTCCTCAAAGCTGACTTCAGTAGATCTCTTATCATAAGTTAACTTCATCGAATCAGCAGACGTTTTCAAGTTTGAACGCACTTGATGGTGGATATCATCCATCCTTTCCGATAACGCTTTCACAAACTCTGACACATTCTCAGGCAACTCTTCATAAGGTGAGTGTCCTTTATGCTCGGGTCCACTTTTT
>NW_013811382.1:0-498 GCF_000517525.1 Limulus polyphemus
AGAGTGACGACTTACAGCTGGGAGAGGAGTGACTAAATAAATTCATGTAACAAACAGTAACGAGCTAATTTGTGGAAAAATGAGTGACGACTCAGGCTAAGAGAAATAAAAAGTGACGACAGAAAGCTGAGACAAATGACGTGACAGTATTTACAGAGACGGAACGACGACAAAATGAGGAAAGAGATGAATTATAGAATATAAAGAATAACAAAGGGGACGACTATCGCACTTTAAATAAAAGGAACAGAAAAGTATCAAATACAACCGAAAAATCTACTAAAAACTACATGAAGAACTGCACCTATTCAAACATGAATTAAGATCATTCGAGAAAAATGTATTAGCAACTTATATGTTTACTAAAACTGTTTCAAAGCCAGTTTTGGCTTGAATATGATTTGAAGTATTCTGGGTGGCTTCTGTTTATGTCATCTTCTTGTTCTTCTGTGATAAACAGATCAAGAAGATTTATAACGAGCGGTTCTAGCGTTCTCT
>NW_013811383.1:0-498 GCF_000517525.1 Limulus polyphemus
TCCACAGCCAACTCTTGGGCTACTCTTTTACCAACGAATAGTGGGATTGACCGTCACATTATAACGCCCCCACGGCTGAAAGGGCGAGCATGTTTGGTGGAACGAAGATTCGAACCCGCGACCCTCAGATTGCGAGACGAGCGCCCTAACCACCTGGCCATGACCCAGCCTTTAAGCTCTTGTGGGCATAAACTGCTGTTCATAATGAATACACGAACTGTTTAATTATTAAATTTAACGTACGAACCACTGGAAATGAAAGAAAGAAAGAAAACATTAATTTGAGCACTATTATACATATTTATATTAATATTGGAAACATTTATTTTGCGCGAATTCCTCTCACCTTATGATATTATTATTTTAAAATAACCCCAAAATGCAGACTTTATATAAAAAAACACACAAACAAAACAACATAGATAAGAAGTTCAAACGATAAGTTATGTTCAAATTCACCAAACTCTGCGTTCTTAATTGAAAATATATTCATAAATG
>NW_013811384.1:0-497 GCF_000517525.1 Limulus polyphemus
TTAGACAGGTTCTATGAACATCATGAATGATTTATTAGAACAGAAAACAATTTTACCAGACACCTGCAGAATGATGTGTAATTCAGCATTTCACCTATCACAACAAAATCTTACCAAAATATATATATAATGACAAAATATAACATCAAATTATTATAAATAGCATCTGTAACTTTATATAAGTTCATATTAAACATTTAGTACTTGGCTGGACATCCTCGTTCTCTAATAATCTCCACAAGGCGACGTGGCATGCTATCGATGAGGTTATTGATGTAATCCACTGTGATTTCAACTCAACTTGTCACTAAAAGGCGCTGCAACTCAGCTACAGTAACTGGTTTAGGGGCCTGGTTAAGAATTTTCCGGCTCACTTCTGCCCAATAGTTCTCAATGGAATTAGAATCTGGAGGCTTTGCATGCCAGAGCAATCTTGTAATGCCCAGTACAATACGCGCACTGTGAGAAGTGGCTTGTCATCCTGGAACACGATGTTA
>NW_013811385.1:0-496 GCF_000517525.1 Limulus polyphemus
GATCTATGACATGACACAATCAGCAATGTAATGTTTTATCCATGTTGCTGGACATGTTCTGTTTACAGTTTAAAACTTTTATCTAAAAATGAAAGGATCTATGACATGACACAATTAACAATGTAATGTTTTATCCACGTTGCTGGACATGTTCTGTTTACAGTTTAAAACTTTTATCTAAAAATGAAAGGATCTATGACATGACACAATTAACAATGTAATGTTTTATCCACTTTGCTGGACATGTTCTGTTTACAGTTTAGAACATTTATCTAAAAATGAAAGGATCTATGACATGACACAATTAACAATGTAATGTTTTATCCACGTTGCTGGACATGTTCTGTTTACAGTTTAGAACTTTTATCCAAAAATGAAAGGATCTATGACATGATACAATCAGCAATATAATGTTTTATCCACGTTGCTGGACATGTTCTGTTTACAGTTTAAAACTTTTATCTAAAAATGAAAGGATCTATGACATGACACAATT
>NW_013811386.1:0-498 GCF_000517525.1 Limulus polyphemus
AGTGCACTCCACTAAGCTCGATCTCCCACCAACCCAAACCATCACGCTGAAACCACCACACTTCACAGTTGGCTGCAATCTGTTGAGCCAAAACTCTTGGTGAGGCATTCTTCAGACTCATATCCTTCCACTGTCCGAAAATTGAGCGAATCTTGATTCGTCTGAGAACAATACGGTCTTTCGAAAGTCCAGAGGCTTGGTCATCATATCACTTGCCCACTTCTTTCGTCTGACTATGTTGGCAGGTCTTAATAACGGCTTCCGTCTAGCAGCTCTGTAATGATAACCCAATCTGTTGAGAATCCGTTGAACAGATTTCAGGCTCATCCCACCAAATTTGGCCACTTCTGCAGTTGTTAATCTGGGATCCATTTCGATGCTCCTCTTGACAGCCCTTTTTATCCTCTCTGATGGACCAGGATGACCCAGACGCAGCTCAGTTGTATCCTTGCTGTGTTTCCTGAACTGCACGATGATTCTGTTGACTGTCGAAAGTGG
>NW_013811387.1:0-498 GCF_000517525.1 Limulus polyphemus
GGTAGTGTAATAAGGCACGGATGTGTTAGCTCCTTTTTACAGTAGTGGATGGTCAGTGCTGCTGTTAAACACGACAGCTACCTTGAAAACGGTTTAATGATCGTTTCTTTATGTGTTAAATGTTTTGATTTCCATTATTTACATTGTAATTAATAAGAATAAAAAATGTTTGTGTCGTATTGGTAAGGTAGTTATGAATAAAGGAAGATGTGTGTCGTATTGGTAAGATAGTTATGAATAAAAGAAGATTTGTGTCGTATTGGTAAGATAGTTATGAATAAAGGAAGGTTTGTGTCGTATTGGTAAGATAGTCATGAATAAAGTAAGATTTGTGTCGTATTGGTAAGATAGTTATGAATAAAGGAAGATGTGTGTCGTATTGGTAAGATAGTTATGAATAAAGGAAGGTTTGTGTCGTGTTGGTAAGATAGTCATGAATAAAGTAAGATTTGTGTCGTATTGGTAAGATAGTTATGAATAAAGGAAGATGTGTGTCGT
>NW_013811388.1:0-498 GCF_000517525.1 Limulus polyphemus
CTTACATGTATATTAAGCAGTATAATCAAGCATACTTACATGTATATTTATTAAGATAATTTCTAGAATTTTTGTATTTAAACTATAAACAGTCATAACTTACATTTAATGTAGAAAGTGTGAGTTATGTACACAGAGTCAATGTTCGAAAGTAACTAGAAAGTTTAGAAATTTCTCAAGTTTAGGATTTCTGTTTCTCATCTGAAAGTTAAAAGCTCATTGTCGAATCGTTATTTCTCCTGATTGAAAGTTTTTCTTCAATTTTTAACACATTTTGTCAGAAGTAATTGGTGTCGTAAATATCAATAGGTTAAGCCTTTCATCGGAGAATTGCGTTTCCTTATTAATGAGTACTAATGATATCAATAGTTTATGAAATCTTAGCAATCTTTGTAAACCAAAGCCTCGAATCTTGTAATTAGATAAGGTTAAATCAAGACGAGATGAAAGATTATATATAGAGGTGTTCTTCCCTTCTCATCACTACTTTCTGCTGCC
>NW_013811389.1:0-498 GCF_000517525.1 Limulus polyphemus
CTATATATATATATAAATATTTCTTTGTAAGTGTTTAATCAAAAATTTTTATTTACCATATATATATATTTATCGTAGTAAATGTTTAATCAGAAGTTTTTATTTGCCATATTTGTATATATCGTTGTAACTGTTTCATCAGAAGTTTCTTTTTACCATGTATATATATATCGTGTGAATGTTTAATCAGAAGTATTTATTTACCATATATATATATTTTTCGTTGTAAATGTTTAATCAGAAGTTTTTATTTACCATATATGTATATATCGTTGAGAATGTTTAATCACAAGTTTTTATTTAACATATATATGTCGTTGTGAATTTTTAATCAGAAGTTTTTATTTACCATATATATGTCGTTGTGAATTTTTAATCAGAAGTTTTTATTTACCATATATATATATCGTGTGAATGTTTAATCATAAATTTTTATTTACCATATATATATATATATCGATGTGAATGTTTAATCAGAAGATCTTGTTTATCATATAT
>NW_013811390.1:0-636 GCF_000517525.1 Limulus polyphemus
AATGTATTTTTAAGTTTTGTTGGTATCTCTTGTTGGCCAGTAAGGCTCTTCACTTCCTCCAAAATCTGTTGGATCATAGCAAGGTGCCACTTGCTCTTCCCAAAAGCACTACAATGAAACATATCAGACTTTGTTCAGCTCACATCTCACTACTCTCTGTGATAGTGATGGATCCATTCAGCATCTCATAATGCCTAGGAACATTAAAGAGTAACTTTTAATTCCAATTTAGAGCACTCCAGTAATCTTGGAACTTCATGCCACTCACTTCCACCATCAGGATGCTTTCCTACTTCTCTTTGCTCCTGCATGTGAGATGTAACCACTTTAAGTAGTGTTATGGTCACATGGGATTTTCCAACAAAGCACACATCAGCCTCTTGAGTATTATGGACAATGCCCTCACCATTGTATATGAAAGCTTTGCATCCAGAAGAGCATTCATTCCAAATCTTGCTGCATTCTTGGATCAAGTTTTCTCTACCACCATATTTTACTTATTTCCATCATAGGTTTTATATGGTCTCAAAAAATTATATTCCATGACAGCACAATTTACATATACTACTGTACAAGAGTCCACTAAAAAAAAAGAAGTACATTTAGAATAAAATTCCAATAACAATCCTGTTCACA
>NW_013811391.1:0-498 GCF_000517525.1 Limulus polyphemus
ATTAATAAAACATAAATACCCAACAATAATCTTCTGTAGTAATAATTAGAAATTATGTTAATAAAACATAAATACCCAACAATAATCTTCTGTAGTAATAATTAGAAATTATGTTAATAAAACATAAATACCCAACAATAATCTTCTGTAGTAATAATTAGAAATCATATTAATAAAAAATAAGTACCCAACAGTAATCTTGGTAGTAATAGTTAGAAATTATATTAATAAAACATAAGTACCCAACAATAATCTTGGTAGTAATAATTAGATATTATATTAATAAAACATAAGTACCCAACAATAATTTTGGTAGTAATAATTAGATATTATATTAATAAAACATAAGTACCCAACAATAATTTTGGTAGTAATAATTAGAAATTATATTAATAAAACATAAATACCCAACAATAATCTTGGAAGTAATAATTAGAAATTATATTAATAAAACATAAGTACCCAACAATAATCTTGGTAGTAATAGTTAGATATTAT
>NW_013811392.1:0-499 GCF_000517525.1 Limulus polyphemus
TTGAATGCACTTGATGGTGGATATCATCCATCCTTTCCGATAACACTTTCACAAACTCTGACACATTTTCAGGCAACTCTTCATAAGGCGGGCATCCCTTATGCTTGGGTCCCCTTTTAGCACTACATGTACTGCATGTCCTGCACCATTCTTCCACATCTCGCCTCATACCTATCCAGTAAAATCTTTGTCGTAGATGACTCAATGTCTTACTAATTCCGAGATGTCCTCCTGTTAAATAATCATGGGATTGACGCAGCACAACTTCCGTAACTTCCTCGGTATAACTGTTTGCCAAGTCGTTACTTTCCCATCTGTAGTTTCCCATCTCCGGACAAGAATACCATTTTCAAGCTTTAAACTGGTCCCATTGTGCCCAATAGTGCTTTGTCACAAGGCTTAGATTAGACACCTTCTCCCAAGCAGGGCACAAAACACTTGTTTTAGGAAATCAATCATTGGCTTCAAATCTTGGTCTTTCTCCTGTTCTGCCTTGATA
>NW_013811393.1:0-498 GCF_000517525.1 Limulus polyphemus
GGCTGGTATATAAACGAGGGTGACAACGTGACGGGGAATAATGTGTGTGTAGATAGTGAGTAATTGAACTGCAGTCACAGGGTATTGTTGAAGTTAACGTTCGTTCGTTATAGTGTTTGTTTTAGCGCGAATATTGAAATTAAGTGTATCGTAAAGTTGTATTCAGAAAGAATATACCAGTTTTATTAAGTAAGGATTTGTGTCGCTAAAGTTTCGTCGGAAACGGAGACGTAACAGTATGATAATAATTTATACTTGTTATGTAACAAACATTTTTTAACAAGAATGAAAAATACAATAATACTATTGTTATTGTTTGGAACAGGAATAGTTTTGTTTAATCATGGGAAGTGTTGCGTCATCGAGGTCACGTGACTGGTGTGGCGCCCTATAGTTTCTAGAACTATCTTGTTTCTTCATGAATGCACTAGTATTTACCAGATGGGGTAGGCTGGTATATATAAGAGGGGGACAACGTGACGCGGTAATGTAATGTGT
>NW_013811394.1:0-498 GCF_000517525.1 Limulus polyphemus
TAATATTTTCACGAGAAAACAATTTGAGAGATATCAGCCTCTCCTCGTATAACAACCCCTCTATCCCAGCCACCATTCTTGTAACCCTTCTCTGAATCCTTTCTAACAATTTAATGTCTTTCCTAAGGAACCCAAGACTGAACACAATATTCTAAATATGGCCTAACCAGTGCTCTATACAATGAAATTATAATGTCTTTAGACTTGTATTCAATATTTCTGTAGATACAACCTAAAATCCTATTTGCCTCACCACTAGCAACTGCACACTGCTTGGATGGCTTTAGAAACTGATCAACTATTACACTAAGATCTATACAATGAAATTATAATGTCTTTAGATTTGTATTCAATATTTCTGTCGATACAACCTAAAATCCTATTTGCCTCACCACTAGCAACTGCACACTGCTTGGATGGCTTTAGAGACTGATCAACTATTACACTAAGATCTATATAATGAAATTATAATGTCTTTAGATTTGTATTCAATATTTT
>NW_013811395.1:0-1038 GCF_000517525.1 Limulus polyphemus
TTCTTGTTTATTTTCTCATTCTTCTTGTTTCTTTTCTTTTTCCTCCAACCACTGCTGTAGTCTCTCTTCTTTCTTTTCTCGTTCTTCTTGTTTCGTTTGCTGTTCTTGTATTGCTGCCATCAAATCTGCTAAGCTGTAGTTTGATTTGCCGCTTCTCGTTTCCATCTTCTTCTTTTTTTTCGTCCCACTCTCTGACACCAATTGTTACGTCTGTGTTTGTTTGTTAATATTCTGTAGAAATTCTTTCCGAAGAACTTCAGTGATACAAGTCATTTCTTAAATAAAACTAGTTTATTCTTTCTCAATACAACATTACAATACACTTAATTTCCACAGTCATTTTAACTAAAACACACACAATAATTCACAATGATTTACACACTTTACTTACGGCTTGACTCGATTATCTGTCTATATCTTCAATCTCTAAGTCTGCTATTCCAGTTCCGATTAATTGTCTCGCTTTATCTGGCGCGCTTATATACAGGAATAGAGGGCGTCTAGCAAATACTGGATTATTCGTGATGTTCCCCGATCCTTCTAGAAACTCATCACGAGTTACCAGAGTCACGTGACTTCTGCTGTCGTAACAATTCAAAATTTTTCAAACCACTTTTTGTTTATGTCATACTAATTAAAATAGCATAAAATCTGAGTTAACAATTCATATTTTAACAGTATGTAAGTTTAATAATGGGTGGAGACGGCTTGAATGGGTAATGAAGAAAAACTTTAATATAACAGCAAATGTACAACGTTTCGACAAGGTTTTGTCATCATCAGGGTACCTTCTTGTTTCTTTTCTCGTTCTTCCTTTTTCTTTTCTTTTTCCTCCAACAACTGCTATAATCTCTCTTATTTATTTTGTTATTCGAGCTGCCACTGTTGCAGGTTTTCTTGCCACTGCTGTTGTCTCTCTTCTTGTTTCTTTTCTTTTTCCTCCAACAACTGCTGTAATCTCTCTTCTTGTTTATTTTGCTGTTCGAGCTGCCACTGTTGCATGTTTTCTTGCAAATGCTGTAATCTCTCTTCTTGTTT
>NW_013811396.1:0-331 GCF_000517525.1 Limulus polyphemus
CCAAACATGTATATATTTAGATGGTGTATCCAGCAGTTGTATAAAATAATAATAATTGAATATATCATTAATGGTTCTTGGCATTAGTAAGCATGTGTGGTTTTGTTGTTGTTAAGCTAAACAATGGGCTATCTGTGCTGTTCTCACTGCGGGAATCGAAACTTGATTTTTAGAACTATAAGCTCTCAAACTCGGGAGGCTCCTCTCTAAACAGGTTGATGGAAAGATAAATCCACAAACTGTTAAAATTAATGTACAATCATTAAACATTTCTCGCACTTAAAAACTGATAGTAGAGCTAGACAAGTTTCCTAATTTTGTGTATGTTGTT
>NW_013811397.1:0-497 GCF_000517525.1 Limulus polyphemus
GATTGTTTTTCGATTTCTTGTTACCAGAGGGTCCTAAATTGATGATTCTTCAACAAATTTGCTATGTAGGTACACTTTAACGTTGCGTAGTAATATGCAGAGTTTTACCTTCCTACTGTTTGTTTTAAAGGAGTTATGGAACGTTTTGCGTTTTGTACCAGTACTTCTTTCCATTTTTACGGATCTTCTCGAAATTTTTTCAAGAACGTTCGTTGCATACTTGCGTATTTACATGCAAAATTCTAGCCTTGTATTATCATTTTTGCGAATTTTATGATCGTTTTTATGTTACTCTTTTATTGGTTTTTCTCAAAGCGTATGTGTACTGCAGTGAAGCTTTTGGTTACTGATTGTTTTTCGATTTCTTGTTACCAGAGGGTCCTAAATTGATGACTCATCGCCAAATTTGGTATGTAGGTACACTTCAACGTTGCGTAGTAATATGCAGAGTTTTACCTTCCTACTGTTTGCTTTAATGGAGTTATTGGAAGGTTGTG
>NW_013811398.1:0-494 GCF_000517525.1 Limulus polyphemus
TTTTTTGTTAATTAATTCGGATTATTTTAGGGATAATAAAGCATCATTTACAAGGCGTTGGTTTAGTATTCACAAAAATTACGGTATTTAGTGTTACAAAAGTTATTTGCTGTCATATACTGTTTTTGTTGTTAATTAATTCGGATTATTTTAGGGATAATAAAGCATCATTTACAAGGCGTTGGTTTAGTATTCACAAAAATTACGGTATTTAGTGTTACGAAAGTTATTTCCTGACATGTACTGTTTTTGTTGTTGTTGTTGTTTTTTTGTTAATTAATTCGGATTGAATTATGTGTTAGTCTTCGATGTTTCGTTATGAGTTTACAGTAATACTTTGTTGATATTTCGCTTCGAAGCTCTCAGACGTTTCTATATTGAGGGGAATTGTTTGTATTACGGCTAACTAGCACTGAAGTATGCTTTTTTTGTGGTTACGTTCGAAGACAAAGTTTTTATTAATGGTGGTTTGTTTTGTTTGTTTTGTTTTTGGA
>NW_013811399.1:0-498 GCF_000517525.1 Limulus polyphemus
TTCGGTAACTATAGTTACACCTAGGTGTTCATGGAGTAGTTGTACCAAGTAAGGCTAAAGATGAGTATGTTGGATATAACTTCGGTAACTATAGTTACACCAAGGTATTTATGGAGTAGTTGTACCAATTAAGGCGAAAGATGAGTATGGTGGTTATAAATTCGGTAACTATAGTTAAACTTAGGTATTCGTGGAGTTGTTGTACCAAATAACACTAAAGATGAGTATGGTGATTATAAATTTGGTAACTACAGTTACACTTAGGTGTTCTTGGAGTTGTTGTACCAAATAAGGCTAAAGATGAGTATGGTGGTTATAAATTAAGTAACTATAGTTACTCCTAGGTGTTTATGGAGTAGTTGTACCAAGTAATACTAAATTTGAGTATGGTGGTTATAAAGTCGGTAACTAGAGTTACACCTAGGTTTTCGTGGAGTTGTTGTACCAAATAACACTAAAGATGAGTATGGTGATTATAAATTCGGTAACCACAGTTAC
>NW_013811400.1:0-1224 GCF_000517525.1 Limulus polyphemus
CGAGCCAACAAAACCTGACCTCAGGAATAGGTAAAATGCTCTGATGTTTACAAATAAATATTCAAGTACCGAGTTAAACTCACATTTCATTGTACTTAATGAAACCCTACAAAATCGTCAAAACAAGTATAATCCTTCCAATTATAAAACAATTTCAATTTCCAAAAAATCAGATACACGCAGCATCAGACTATTACATAAAAAAGATTTAAAAATATACCTCCCCAACATAAACATTAGTAGCAACAACGCCTAACCACGCAAAGATAGCGCTACTACCAGTATGTCTTACTTCTAAATTGGCCTGATATCTCCTTATACCAAAATATCTTACATAAGAATACTCACACAATAATCCTCGGCGATCTTAATTCAAAACACACAGATTTTAACAGCCGATAAACTAACGCCAATGGAAAAATCCTACATTCTCTAGTCGAAAATAATAATCTGATGTTAATCAATGACGCTACCCCAACGCACAGACGTTATGAAACGTTGTGATAAGTCTAGTATGTCGTTGTGAAAACAGTTTTTTAGTATACTCTGAACAGGTTGACTTTTTCTTGATCCATTAGAACGCAGTTGTTATTGTAGTTAATAGTGTGGTGGATTTTGGACGAAGAGTCTTTCCAAGTGGTCTTGAATTTGTGTCAGAATAGGAAATAGTTTTGTATATTATTATCATTTGACTGACAGAATTGTTGCCAGTTCTCACGTTGTTGTTCTTTGATAAGTTTTTTATTTCATTGTTTGTCCTGTTAACGTCAGACTTAAGGTTTAGGTCTCGTGTTTGTATAAATAGTCGGCGCAAGCGTCTTTTTAGAATTAGTGTATGTATTTGTGGTGTGAGATTCCAATGATTGATGTCTGTTGCTTTTTTGTGTGTGGGTTCTCTGTTTTGTAGCGCTTGGGTTATGTATGGCACTTGAAACATCTGCTGCATGCTAATCTATCTCTGCACTGTTTCGAGCTGAAACTTATGTGTATATTTTATAAATGTGCACGTGATTATTATTCCCAACTCAATACACTTTTCTCACGGGCATTACCACAAAGTCAACACTCGTAATGATTAAAACATTCACATTTTAAAACACAATTTCCCTGTAAGTCTAAACCTTAACGAGACACCCACTGATATGAGTATAAGCAGACCTATATCTCTCGCAGAAATTAAAATTTCCAATAAAAAAACTCTTTCCCCAAGTGAAGATGGCATAA
>NW_013811401.1:0-497 GCF_000517525.1 Limulus polyphemus
CGAAAGCGGGATTCCCAAAATATGCAAAATTTGCTGCTGACTTATTCCACCATCTGCTTGACAAACTATCCTTCCTCTAACAAAATCTGACAATTCGAGAGAATCTTGAGTTCTAGGCAAGTTGTAGCAGAAGATAATTAGTGTGCGAACCATTTTCATTTATATAGTACTCTGTGAACACAAATTAGTTAGCATAAATCAGTTAAATTAGGTGTCAATTTACTTGTGACCACTCAGTGTACAGTATTAAACAAAGAGGTCATATGACCAGATACTGTTGCAAGATTTAAAAGAGATAGCTTGGCACCCCAGGGTGTTGGTTTAGAGTATGGTTGTTTTGTTCAATTAAGATGAATTCCTTGATTTTTCATTTGCATATGTCTGGTTCTTTGTTTAAAATTACTGTGCTTTTAATAGATATACTATGGTTTTTTGACTTGCAATGGTGGAAAACATGGGACGGTTTTTTGTGTTCTGTGAATCTGGTTTCCAGTTTT
>NW_013811402.1:0-498 GCF_000517525.1 Limulus polyphemus
AAAGTCAGTCAAATACCGAAAGAGAAAAGGCGTGTATTGGAAACCTATAAAGTTAAACTTCTGACAAGTGAGTTGTTCAAAGAAGCAAAGAGAAAGTCCGGAAGAAGTTTATACATGATAGTGAAACTTACTGTCTCGTTCTTCTAGTTCTTTCTTTCTAAAATACCCACAGTGGTACGTCTGCGGACTTCCATTTCTAGAAACCTGGTTTCGATACCCGTGATGGGCAGAGCACAGATAGCCCATTGTGTAGCTTTGTGCTTAACTTTAAACAAACAAGATAAATACCAAACCTTGTTATATAGGTCAGGGTACGTGTTTAGCAACATGGATTTTACCGTTTTCCAATTGTAATCATAATTAATTTTTCTGTTTAAAACTCGTGTAGAACGCATGGGAACAAAGGAAATAAATCAACACCAAGAACGATCAACGTATTGATAAAAGGTAAAAAAGTTGAATTACTTGTACAGGTTTAGTGTGTGATAAGAAGAGTCG
>NW_013811403.1:0-497 GCF_000517525.1 Limulus polyphemus
TTTAAAAGTAAATATTAAAGAAACACAGATAAACATCATTTTTTGTGTGTCACGTGGTATGTTGAATGCAGCACTGGTTCAAATTACATGTTTGTGAAGTCAAAATACTAAGTCGATAGTTTCATACGAATTAGAAACTGAAATTACAGATACTGACAAGCTAGATTATAAAATTAGAAAGTCTTATCTTTTCTATTTGCTAAGATATTGCTCACATAATACATCAAACATAGTGGCACCCCACTCACCTCCTTCCATTTTTGTAAATGCTCCCTAAAATACACTTACTCCTATATATGACATGAATAACTAATCAGAAGCTCAGAATGTCCCCCTAGTGGTTTTCTCAGCCTTTCTAACATACCTAGTGCAATTTCTTTCTTTTAAACCAAGATTTCAATGAAGTAGGTTGTGTCTTTAGTCTGCTCGAAAATTTATATCTTTTTTAGACCCAAATACAGCTTAGTTACTAAGTTTGATAAATTATAGTAGAATTC
>NW_013811404.1:0-971 GCF_000517525.1 Limulus polyphemus
GTTCGTGGAGTTGTTATACCAAATAACGCTAAAGATGAGTATGGGGGTTATAAATTCGGTAACCAGAGTTAAACCTAAAAGTTCATGGCGTAATTGTTCCAAGTAAGGCTAAATATGAGTATCGTGGTTATAAATTCTGTAACTAGAGTTACAACTAGGTGTTCATGGAGTAATTGTACCAAGTAAAACTAAAAATGAGTATGGTGATTATAAATTTGGTAACTAGAGTAACACCTAAATGTTGGTGGAGTTGTTGTACCAAGTAAGGCTAACGATGAATATGGTGGTTATAAATTAGGTAACTAGAGATACACCTAGGTATTCGTGGAGTAGTTGTACAAAGTAAGGCTAAAGATGAATATGGTGGTTATAAATTCGGTAACTAGAGTTATACCTAGGTATTCCATTAGTTGTTGTACCAAATTACGCTACACATGAGTATGGTGGTTACAAATTCGGTAACTAGAGTTACACCTAGGTGTTCGTGGAGTTGTTTTACCAAATAACGCTAAAGATACCGAATTAAAAAACCCTATAATCATCTGTAGCGTTATTTGGTACAACAACTCCACGAATACCTAGGTGTAACTCTAGTTATCGAATTTATAACCACCATATTCATCTTTAGCCTTACTTGGTACAACTACTCCACGAATACCTAGGTGTAACTCTAGTTACCGAATTTATAACCACCATATTCATCTTTAGCCTTACTTGGTACAACTACTCCATGACCACATAGGTGTTACTCTAGTTACCGAATTTATAACCACCATATTTATCTTAGAGTTACACCTATGTGTTCATGGAGTAGTTGTACCAAGTTAAGGCTAAAGATGAGTATGGTGGTTATAAATTCGGTAACTATAGTTACACCTTGGTGTTCATGTAGTAGTTGTGCCAAGTAAAGCTAAAGATGAGTATGGTGGTTATAAATTCGGTAACTATAGTTACACCTAGTGTTCATGGAG
>NW_013811405.1:0-498 GCF_000517525.1 Limulus polyphemus
TAGTGTTAGAAAACTTATAAAATATTCAGTTAAAAAAAACCATTTAAATAAAGCAAGGGGGAAAAGTTTAGATTTCTATTGAGGCTTGGATTTTCGTTCATAACATGTATACTTTCTTTTATCAACAGTTCGTGACCATTACAATCAGTAGTTAGAATTAAAAAGTCTTCTATGGAAATGGGGTGTGATTATGACGTTTCGTTGTGAAACTATATAGGAGAGTTAGGTGGAGTTTGAAGTTTAAGTCCAGTTCTGTTAGAAACTCCAATGTGTACAAAGGTGCGTATTTGTAAATGGTGAGAATCTTGGAATCGGTATGAAAAATCACATTCATGGGCCATAAATTCATGATTCTCTAGACAAATGATGGAAAGTGGAAACAATGGTGTTTTTTCATATTATTATTTGCGGTTTTATAACTAACACAACAATATCAATTCAACAGTGACACGTCATTCGTTCACTATAGTTTAAGTCAGTTGTTTATTGTTCTACCGA
>NW_013811406.1:0-497 GCF_000517525.1 Limulus polyphemus
TGGCAGGCGCCGACATGTTGGAATTGATATTGATGCTTTCAAGACGCTTGTTGAGTTTAGCCCAAGTCAACACACTCGTGAAATGGCCCTGAAATAGCATGTCTCTCATGACACAATACATAAACATCTAAGGAATATGGAAAAACTCCATAAAGAAGGTGTTTGGGTGCCTCGCGTACTCTCTGATGATCATTGTTTCCAACGTGTGAACGTTGCCTCGTCTTTTCTGGCGTGTGAACCATTTTTTGGACAGAATTATTACCGGTGATGAAAAATGGATTCTCTATGCAAATATTAAACGCCAAAAACAATGGCTCAGTCCTAGACAAAAACCACTTCCGACCCCAAAACCTGGACTTCATCTGCAGAAAGTGTTGCTTTGCATTTGGTGGGACATCAATGGAGTAATTCATTTCGAACTCCTCAATCAAGCCCTTCATCAGAAACGCCCTTCAATCGGAAAGGCACGTGGCACGTTTGACGCAACACAAGATTAT
>NW_013811407.1:0-756 GCF_000517525.1 Limulus polyphemus
TGAGCTCAAATTGTGCTCTATATGCTTCCCACGGTGCCTTCCCATCGAATTCCTGTGGCTTTCTTCGTACTAGATTGCCCCTATTGCTGACACTCATGTCTGGAATGTGACTGAAGATGTCTGCATTAGGGTTTAGCTGCGGGATCTGGAAGGGACTTCCCGTTGTCTGAGGCTGGTTAGATCGATGGCTTGTTTAAAAGACAATAAATCATTCTTTAACGTATTTAATTCGCTTTGAAATTTACTAATGTTTTCCATTTGTGTACTCTGGCTTTCTCTCAGCTGTTGGAAACTTTCTTCTTACTTATTTTCTTTCTTCTCCAACCACTGCTGTAGTCTCTCTTCTTGTTCATTTTCTTTCTCCTCCAACCACTGCTGTAGTCTCTCTTCTTGTTTATTTCTTTCTCGTCTAACACCACCGCTGTAATTTCTTTTCTTGTTTCTTTTATTTCTCCTCCAACCACTATTGTAGTCTCTCTTCCTGTTTATTTTCTTTTTCTCCAACAACTACTGTAATCTCTGTTGTTTATTTTGCTGTTCGAGCTGCTACTGTTAGCAGGTTTTCTTGCCACTGCTGTAATCTCTCTTCTTGTTTCTTTTGCTGTTCTTGTATTGCTGCAATCAAATATGCTAAGCTGTAGTTTGATTTGCCGCTTCTCGTTTCCATCTTCTTCTTCTTTATTTTTATTTTCCAATCCCACTTCTGACACCAATTTGTTACGTCTCTGGTCGTTTGTTAATTTCCCGTATAATTTC
>NW_013811408.1:0-497 GCF_000517525.1 Limulus polyphemus
GGGACAACCACTGGAAATACTTGGACAGTTGTCAGCAGACGACAGGCACAACTATAGAGCACTGGTAGCGGCTCTAGAACTCAGGTACGGAACCCAAAATCAGTCAGAAGTCTACAGGGCCAGGTTCAGGACGATAGTCCGTGCTAAAGGGTAGAGCCTGCAAGAGCTGGCACAGGACTTGGAAAGTATGGCACACAAGGCCTACCCAAGTGCACCACCCGATGTCCTCAAGCTGTTGCTGAGGGATCAGTTTGTAGATGACTTGGACAGTCCACAACTGAAGATACAAGTAAAGCAAACACACCCCTCTACTATGCAGGATGCAATGGCCAGAGCTCTTGAATTTGAATCCTACATTAAGTCCAGCACAGAGGTACCAAGGTTGGTACAGTCATCAAGATTCAAGGCCAGAAAAGGGCAGCTTTCAGAGAGGTTTGAGGGATTTTGCTGGCACTGTAACAAACCTGGGCACAAGAAAGCTCAATGCTGGAAACTTC
>NW_013811409.1:0-497 GCF_000517525.1 Limulus polyphemus
GTCCATCCTGTCCTACATTGGCTAACTACACGTCCATCTTGTTCTACATTGGCTAACTACACATCCATTTTGTCCTACACTGTCTAACTACACATTCATTTTGTCCTACATTGGCTAACTACACGTCCATCCTGTCCTACATTGGGTAACTACACATCCATTTTGTCTTACATTGGCTAACTACACATCCATTTTGTCCTACATTGGCTAACTACACATCCATTTTGTCTTACATTGGCTAACTACACATCCATTTTGTCTTACATTGGCTAACTACACATCCATTTTGTCTTACATTGGCTAACTACACATCCATCCTGTCCTACATTGGCTAACTACACATCCATTTTGTCTTACATTGGCTAACCACACATCCATTTTGTCTTACACTGGATAACTAGACATTCATTTTGTCTTACCGTGGCTAACTACACGTCCATTTTGTCCTACATTGGCTAACTACACACCAATTTTGTCTTACATTGGCTAACTACACG
>NW_013811410.1:0-490 GCF_000517525.1 Limulus polyphemus
TGTAATGTGACCCAAGTAAATCACCTCTTTCTGGAACAAGTGGTATTTCTTGTGATGGAGTTTGAGCTTTGCTGCTTTCAAATGCTTGAATACTTCCTCTAGCTGGGATACTTCATCATCAAATGTTGCTGCAAACACAATGGCATTATCCAAATACACCAGGGCTATCCTCCATTGTAGGCTTTCCAGTACTCTTTCCATCAGCCTCTCAAATGTTGCTGGAGTATTGTTAAGCCTGAATGGCATCACACAGTATTGCCAGACACCTTGGCCATAACTAAATACAGTCTTAGGTTTGTCTGCTTCAACCATTTTCACTTGATGTAAACCCGACTTTAAGTCTAAAGTTGAAAATCACCTGGTTCCACTTAGGGCATCAAGAGTATCATCAATTCTTGGCAGTGGGTGTGAGTCCTTTTCGGTTATACTGATTGAGAGCTCTGAAGTCCACACAACAATGTTGGGTCCCATCCTTCTTCTGGACTAACAC
>NW_013811411.1:0-498 GCF_000517525.1 Limulus polyphemus
AATGGAAAGAGTAGCCATTGACATTACTGGTCCTTTGCTCCAAACACGTGCTGGAAACAAGTACATTTGTGTGGTGATGGATTATTTCACCAAGTGGCTTGAGGCATATGCAATACCAAATCAGGAAGCTAGACCTGTAGTTTCAGCTATTAGTGATTTCTTCTTCAGCTTTGGTATGCCATACGGACTGCATTCAGCTCAAGGCCGTAACTTTGAATCAGCTGGGTTCCATGAATGCTGCAAGTTGTTTGGCATACGAAAGACCAGGACAACGCCACTTCACCCGCAGTCTGATGGGATGGTAGAAAAGTACAATTTGACACTGGGACAGGAATTGGCAAAGTTTTGTAATTGCTGCCAAGATGACTGGGATGTCTTACTCCCTCAACTGTTGATGGCCTATAGAACAGCAGAGCATGAAGCCACTGGATACACTCCAGCAAAGCTGATGTTTGGTCGGGAACTTCAGTTGCTAGTGGACCTGATAACAGGATGCCC
>NW_013811412.1:0-498 GCF_000517525.1 Limulus polyphemus
ATAGACAGAGAATAGATTACGACTACAAACTAGTTTATAAGATGTAGATAGAAAATAGATCACGACTACAAACTAGTTTATAGGATATACATAGAAAATAGATCACAACTACAAACTAGTTTATAGGATATATAAGGATATACAGGTTGGTCCATATTAATCTCTACAGTGTAACAAAGATGTACAGGTTAGTTCATATTAATCACTAGAGTGTAACAGAGATGTACAGGTTAGTTCATATTAATCTCTAGAGTGTAACAAAGATTTACAGTTAGTCCATGTTAATCACTAGAGTGTAACAAAGATTTACAGTTAGTCCATGTTAATCACTAGAGTGTAACAAAGATTTACAGTTAGTCCATGTTAATCACTAGAGTGTAACAAAGATTTACAGTTAGTCCATGTTAATCACTAGAGTGTAACAAAGATGTGCAGGTTAGTTCATATTAATCTCTAGAGTGTAACAAAGATTTACAGTTAGTTTATATTAATCACTAG
>NW_013811413.1:0-498 GCF_000517525.1 Limulus polyphemus
ATCCTCGTTCCACCAAACATGCTCGCCCTTTCAGCCGTTATAAAGTGACGGTCAATCCCACTATCCGTTGGTAAAAGATTAGGCCGAGCGTTGGCGGTGGGTTGTGATGACTAGCTGCCTTCCCTTTGGTCTTTCACTGCTAAATTAGGGACGGCTAGCGCAGATAGCTCTCGTGTAGCTTTGCGCGAAATTCACAAATAACGAAGTATGTCAACAATGATCAGTTCTTGTAAAGGACAATTGATACGATGTATTCAAAATATGGTGAAAATTAGAAGATAATATTTAACAATATGTATGGAAGCAGTGCAGGTTGTATAGGATTTCACGCTTTTATCAGTAACTGAAATTATTGGACCCCTTCATCCATTTTTATCTTTTGTTATAATTTATATGTACTATGGGAAATGTAACAATTGTTGATTTGAAAACCAGGTGCTTATTTCATCGTTGTAGTGTTATCAGAAATTTATACCATAACCAGATTTAAAACCTTTT
>NW_013811414.1:0-499 GCF_000517525.1 Limulus polyphemus
GTAACACAGCATGGCCTGTCCTGATGGTAAACCTTGTACCATAGAGGTAAGGATGGAAATATGTTAGACTCTTTACTATAGCAAGAAGTTCCCTCCGTGGTACACAGTAGTTCTTCTCTGGTCTACTCAAAACCCTACTCAAGTAGGCTACCACATGTCCGTTTTCGCCCACTTTCTGAGACAACACTCTTCCAATTCCGACATGACTAGCATCACAATCCAGAATGTACGGCAGTGAGGGATCTGGAATCTTTAAAAGTGGGGCTGAGGCCAATTTTTTTCATTCAATGTCTTGAAAGCATGCTGGCAAGAAACTGTCCATTCAAACTTCTGGCCTTTTTTAGTCAAATCATGTAGTGGAGCAGCTATAGTTGCAAACACCTTCACAAACTTCCGGTAATAGGTACAGAGTCCCAAGAAACTTCCTAACTCTCCCACACTGCTTTCACCTTGTCAGGATCAGTTCGCACACCATGCTCACTTACAATGTTACCCAAGT
>NW_013811415.1:0-498 GCF_000517525.1 Limulus polyphemus
ATTCCAATTGTAGTCGTGGTTAACCTTCTAAAATGGAAAGTTTCTGAAAGGAAACAGCTCACTGAAAAAGTTGTAAACATTATTCCAACTGTAGTCGTGGTTAACCTTCTAAAATGTCAAGTTTTTTATGTGATACAACTCACTTAAAAAGTTGTAAACATTATTCCAATTGTAGTCGTGGTTAACCTTCTAAAATGTCAAGTTTTTTATGTGATACAGCTCACTGAAAAAGTTGTAAACATTATTCCAACTGTAGTCGTGGTTAACCTTCTAAAATGTCAAGTTTTTTATGTGATACAGCTCACTGAAAAAGTTGTAAACATTATTCCAATTGTAGTCGTGGTTAACCTTCTAAAATGTCAAGTTTTTTATGTGATACAGCTCACTGAAAAAGTTGTAAACATTATTCCAATTGTAGTCGTGGTTAACCTTCTAAAATGTCAAGTTTCTGAGAGGAAACAGCTCACTGAAAAAGTTGTAAACATTATTCCAATTGTA
>NW_013811416.1:0-499 GCF_000517525.1 Limulus polyphemus
AGGAAGTGAACACTGTGAAGTTTGGTAGTTATAAATAGGAAATGTTTTGAAAAGACTTGTCAAAATGAAGAATGAAGTTATCTTGTTTTTGGAGCAACATCCCCCATCAGCAAAGGATGCAATATTTGAATTTAGAGACAGGTTTCATAATTTGCATTGGTTAATTAAGGTAGCCTATTTACGTGACATTTTTTGGCTTCTTAAATGCATTAAATCTAAACTTACAAGGTGCTAACATAAATATTTTCAAAGTCCAGAAAAAGAGAGAAGCAGCTATGAAAAAAATTAACTTGTGGATACATCAAGTTGAGAAGAGAAATTATAAATCTTTCTCTACTTTAACAGAATTACAAAACCAAGATGAAGAAGGTAATATTCCAGATGAGATTTCCTCATCAATCAAAGAGCATCTTTTGTGGCTAGAATCATGCTTAAAAGAATATTTTCCTCCAATTGAAAGTGGTAAAATGTAGATCAGCAACCTTTTTACTGCTGACAT
>NW_013811417.1:0-498 GCF_000517525.1 Limulus polyphemus
CGAGAAGCAACGGGAACATGCCAAAAAGCTCTTCTAACGTCCATTTTATAGCAGAAAGATGAGGATGCCCACCTGAGTTTTCCCACCACTGGTCTTCAGATAAGTCTAAACTCCCCGCCTCCTCCCCAGTGTGTACGGGGAAATGGCACTGACACAGGATGGTACACTCTTGAAAGATTTCAGTATACTATGTAGCTTTAGAAGAAATATCAACAAAACTGTACAGCGAAAAGTCTGTGGATGTGACTAAAAACAACGCAATTGTATACATATTATTTGAGGAAGACAAATAGAAGTTTTCATAAATTCAAAAATAATCTTCACTTTACTAATATAATTCCCAATTACACAGGCCTGCAAATTTAAACTTCATAAAAGTTGTTTTGGTTTTAATAACGGATTTTCCATAATTCAGCTACGCAGATTTTGAAAATATATTTATTTTTTTCTATCACGTAAGAATTTTTTTTTTACAAATCGGGAATAAAAAACTCTTAT
>NW_013811418.1:0-497 GCF_000517525.1 Limulus polyphemus
GAATTCAAAGTGACTGAAGGAGTTGATGATGGTGAAGTGGAATCAAATATAGATATCAAAGCAGAATAGGACAAAGACCAAGATTTGAAGCCAATAATTGATTTTCTACAAGCAAGTGTTTTGCACCCTGCTTGGGAGAAGGTGTCCAGCTTATGCCCTGTGACAAAGAACTATTGGACACAATGGGACCAGTTGAAGCTTGAAGATGATATTCTTGTCCGGAGATTGGAAACTGCAGATGAGAAAGTGACGACTTGTCAAACAGTTATACCGAGAAAGTTACAGGAAGTTGTGCTGCATCAATCCCATGATAGTTTAACAGGAGGACATCTTGAAGTTAAGAAAACATTGAGTTACCTATGGCAGGGATTTTACTGAATAGGTATGAGGCAAGATGTGGAAGAATGGTGCAGGACCTGCAGTACATGTTGTACTAAAAGGGGACCCAAGCATAAGGGACGTGCTCCAATGAAGTTATATCAAGTTGGTGCACCAAT
>NW_013811419.1:0-498 GCF_000517525.1 Limulus polyphemus
AGGAAGGGGCATTGTTGGGTGTGTGTCAGGAGGTAGAGCCAGTCAATCACAGTTGCAAGGAATGCAACTGTGAAGAAAGGACATACACTTCCAGAATATTTGACTGACTTCTATAAGAAGAGCATAGTCCATTTGTCATCATCACAGGCTCTTCAGGTAAAAGAACTTTTGACAAATTATGCTGACGTCTTTTCGAAAGGAGACCATGACCTCGGATGCACAAACCTGGTAGAACACAGAATAAACACAGACAATCACCGTCCAATAAAGATCCCTCCAAGGAGAATAGCTCCAGCAAAGCGACAAGAGATAGAGAAGGTCATGGACGGTCTAAGTAAGGAAGGGATAGTTGCAAAATCAGATAGTCCCTGGTCAGCTCCTGTCGTATTAGTTCAGAAGAAGTATGGGATCCAACGTTGGTGTGTGGACTTCAGGGCTTTTAACAGCATAACCGAAAAAGACTCATACCCACTGCCAAGAATTGATGATACTCTTGAT
>NW_013811420.1:0-497 GCF_000517525.1 Limulus polyphemus
TACAAGTTCTTCATATGCATATAGAATGATAGGTTCTTTTTGGTTGAGTGTAAAACACGTAAATACACCAGTTTTGATTTTTTGTATACCTTACTAGTATGAAGGCTTGGTTTGGTCTGATATTTCACTCAGTCGATTCCTGCCTGTACTCGATCCGACTACTCTGGTAAAGTGTTCGGATCTATGGAAACTACTGAAGCTCCTTAAATTACTATGCTCTTACTTTCGGGCATGGATCCTCTGTATTTCTGGAGCTTTTTAAATATTGCCTTCGTTCTGACGTTCATCAACTAATTCCAACACGAAATGGCATTATTGTGAAAACTGGTAATCCCCAATTGTGTGCCATGCTATGTAATAAAATGGGAATGCTTAATCTGGGTCAATCTACCATACTCACTCAACTTCGCTCTCCTGCTCTAAAACAACAACCCCCTCCTCATCTTACACCTCTTGTGTCATCCCTGATGTGGATCCTGGCATCACTGAAAAAAAAG
>NW_013811421.1:0-497 GCF_000517525.1 Limulus polyphemus
TTGGGTTATTTATTAGTTTTGTTGTTGCTGTTTTAATTTATTTTACCTATCGTATCTTGTACATTCTTTCTATGCAATTAGTATTCTAAATTATTTAGGCCTACATGTAGTTGGGTTATTTATTAATTTCTGTCGTTGTTGTTTTAATTTATTTTACCTATGTGTCTTGTATATTGTTTCTCTTCTATTAATATTCTAAGTTATTTAGGCCTACATGTAGTTGGGTTATTTATTAGTTTCTGTTGTAGTTGTTTTAATTTATTTTACCTATCGTATCTTGTATATTATTTCTGCTATTAGTATTCTCATTTATTTAGGCCTACATGTAGTTGGGTTACTTATTAGTTTCTGTTGTTATTGTTTTAATTTACTTTACCTATCGTATCTTGTACATTGTTTCTCTGCTATTGGTATTCTAAATTATTTAGGCCTACCTGTAGTTGGGTTATTTATTAATTTCTGTCGTTTTTGTTTTAATTTATTTTACCTATCGTATC
>NW_013811422.1:0-497 GCF_000517525.1 Limulus polyphemus
CTCGAACAACAAAAGAAACAAGAAGAAAGACAACAGCAGTTGCAAGAAAACCTGCAACAGTGGCAAGAAGTACAAATGGAAAACATCAGTAAATTTAAAAGCGAAATTAGATACGTTAAAGGACGACTTTTTGTCTTTTACACAAGGAGGATACATTGACCATCGACTTAATCAGCCCCAGACAATGGCAAGCCCCTTACAGAGACCGCAGCTGAACCCTAATGCAAACATATTCAGTCCCGTTAAAAGTCACATCCCAGATATGAATGTCAGTAATAGGAGTGATCCAGTGTGAAGGAAGCCATAGGAATTCGATGGGAAGGCACCGTGGGAAGCATATAGAGCACAATTTGAGCTACTGGCAGAGATGAATGGATGGACAGAGGAGCAGAAAGCTGTATATCTGGCAACGAGCTTGAAGGGACAACCACTGGAAATACTTGGACAGTTGACAGCAGCCGGCAGACACAACTATAGAGCACTGGTAGTGGCTCTAG
>NW_013811423.1:0-498 GCF_000517525.1 Limulus polyphemus
CTAACAACTGTTGTAATTTCTCTTCTCGTTCTTCTTGTTTCTTTTCTTGTTTATTTTGTTGTTTGATCTGCCACTGTTGCAGGTTTTCTTGCAGCTGCTGTTGTCTCTCTTCTTGTTTCTTTTGCTGCTCTTGTATTGCTGCCATCAAGTCTGCTATGCTGTAGTTTGATTTGCCGCTTCTCGTTTCCATTTTTTTGTCACACTCTCTGACACCAATTTGTTACGTCTCCGTTTGTTAAATAATTTTCCGTAACTTCGTTCCGACGAAGCTTTAGCGACACAAGTCCTTACTTAATAAAACTGGTTTATTCTTTCCGAATACAACTTTACGATACACTTATTTTCAACAGTCGCTCTATAACAAACGCTATATCAACGAAAGTCAACAATACTTCTGACTGCAGTTCAAGTACTCACTATCTTCACACACATTATTCTGTCACGTTGTCACCCTCTTTTTATATACCAGACTACCCTATATCTAGTAAATGCTAGAGC
>NW_013811424.1:0-498 GCF_000517525.1 Limulus polyphemus
ACGCGCGTGAACCATTTTTGGACAGAATTGTCACTGGTGATGAAAAATGTATTCTCTATGCGAATATTAAATGCAAAAAAACAATGGCCCAGTCCTAGACAAAAACCAGTTCCTACCCCCCAAAACCTGGACTCCATCCGCAGAAAGTGATGCTTTACATTTGGTGGGACATCAAAGGAGTAATTCATTTCGAACTCCTCAATCCACAGCGAACTGTCAATGCATAGATCTATAGTCAGCAACAGGGACGTTTAAATCAAGCCCTTCATCAGAAACGCCCATCACTCGTCAATCGGAAAGGTGTTCTTTTTCTTCTCCACGACAATGCAGGTCCACATGTGGCACGTTTGACACAACACAAGATTATGGAGTTGAGTTGGGAAGTTCTCCCATCCCATCATATTCTTCAGATGTGGCACCATCAGATTACCATCTTTTTTCGTTCGCTGCAACACCATCTTAATGGGAAAACGTATGCAAACGTGGAAGGTGTTAAAG
>NW_013811425.1:0-498 GCF_000517525.1 Limulus polyphemus
CATCCATGACCTTCTCTATCTCTTGTTGCTTTGCTGGAACTATTCTCATCGTAGGGATTTTTATTGGATGATGATTGCCTGTGGTTATTCTGTGCTCTACAAGGTTTGTGCACCCGAGGTCATCATCTCCTTTCGAAAAGACGTCTGCATAATTTGCCAAAAGTTCTTCTGTTCTTCATACACATGAGCTCAATAGTTACCCACACTGGTCCCCACAACCTTGCATAATGTCCTGTTACACCACAGAGCTTCTGTATGGTTTCTGGTACTCCTTTGTGATCCAGCATCTTGATACTGATAAGGGTTTTCTGAGATGCAGAATCTATGACAAAGTTGCACCTTTGGCCATCCAGCTTCCCTGTCACGTAGACACTATGTGTGCTTGCCATTTTACACTTAGCTGTTGGGACTTTTACGATAGGGTTGGTGGGCGTCCCTCAACATGAACCACTACTGGTTTTCCCGAGGCTGACTTATTGGTAGAATTCTACTTACACT
>NW_013811426.1:0-498 GCF_000517525.1 Limulus polyphemus
TAGGCCACCACATGTTCGTTTTCGCCCACTTTCTGTGACAACACTCCTCCAGTTCCGACATTACTAGCATCACAATCTAATATGTACGGCAGTGAGGGATCCGGAAGTTTTAAAAGTAGAGCAAAGGCCAATTTTTCCTTCAACGTCTTGAAAGAATGCTGACAAGAAACTGTCCATTCAAACTTCTGGCCTTTTTTAGTCAAATCATGTAGTGGAGCAGCTATAGTTGCAAAGTCCTTCACAAACTTCCGGTAATAGGTACAGAGTCCCAAGAAACTTCTCAACTCTCCCACATTGTCTGGTGTTGGCCAGTCACGCACTGCTTTCACCTTGTCAGGATCAGTTTGCACACTATGCTCACTTATGATGTGACCTAAGTAAAGCACCTCTTTCTGGAACAAGTAGCATTTCTTGGGATGGAGTTTTAGCTTTGCTGCTTTCAAACGCTTGAATACTTCCTCTAGCCAGGACATTTCCTCATCAAACGTTGTTGCAAAC
>NW_013811427.1:0-498 GCF_000517525.1 Limulus polyphemus
ACCACGGGTATCGAAACCCGGATTCTAGCGTTGTAAGTTCACAGACATACCGCTGTTTCAATGGGGGGCCATTATGTTTGTTGTTTCTGTTGACTTTTCACGTACAACTATTCAAGGTTTATGTTTACTAGACGTTCCAATTTTGTGAAGTGACAGACTAGAGGGAAGGCAGCTAGTCAACACTGCCAACTCTTGAGCTACTCTTTATCAACGAACAGTGGTATTGACCGTCACGTGATAACGCCCTAACGGCTGAAAGGAAGGTCATGTTCGGCAACTCGTCAGTTGTTAGGTCTTATGTTTATTTTGTGTAGTAAATTAATGAAGTTTTACAAATGAACTTTGTTTGGGAAAATTAACGAAAAATTGAGTGAGAATAATTGTTTTATTTGGAATTTGAGTTTTATTTATAAAGTCTCTGAAAAATATAATGTTCATTGTTGGTGAAGATTGTCGTAAATACAAATAAAACTCCTTTTTTTTTTTACGAAGTCAAAG
>NW_013811428.1:0-497 GCF_000517525.1 Limulus polyphemus
AATCTGGTATTTTTCAGATATATTGTTTCAATACGTCCAATCTGGTATTTTTCAGATATATTGTTCCAATACGTCGAATCTGGTATTTTTCAGATACATTGTTCCAATACGTCGAATCTGGTATTTTTCAAATATATTGTTCCAATACGTCCAATCGGGTATTTTTCAGATATATTGTTCCAATACGTCCAATCTGGTATTTTTCAGATATATTGTTTGAATACGTCCAATCGGGTATTTTTCAGATATGTTGTCTCAATACGTCCAGTCTGGTATTTTTCAGATACATTGTTCCAATACGTCGAATCTGGTATTTTTCAGATACATTGTTCCAATACGTCCAATCGGGTATTTTTCAGATATATTGTTTGATTACGTCCAATCTGGTATTTTTCAGATATATTGTTCCAATACGTCCAGTCTGGTATTTTTCAGATGTATTGTTCCAATACGTCCAATCTGGTATTTTTCAGATATATTGTTCCAATACGTCCAAT
>NW_013811429.1:0-497 GCF_000517525.1 Limulus polyphemus
CAGTATTACATTTTTTATTTAATCAAGAGATATGTGATCAGGTAGAAGTAGCTACTAGGGGTCTGCATTACCACCAGTATCACATTTGTTGTTTAATCAAGAGATATGTGATCAGGTAGAAGTAGCTACTAGGGGTCTGCATTACCACCAGTATTACATTGTTTGGTTTAATCAAGAGATATGTGATCAGGTAGAAGTAGCTACTGAAGGTCTGGGTTACCACCAGTATCACATTTGTTGTTTAACCAAGAGATATGTTATCAGGTAAAAGTAGCTACTAGGGGTCTGCATTTCACATTTGTTGTTTAATCAAGAGATATGTGATCAGGTAGAAGTAGCTACTAGGGGTCTGGATTACCACCGGTATTACATTTTTTTGTTTAATTTAATCAAGAGATATGTGATCAGGTAGAAGTAGCTACTAGGGGTCTGCATTACCACCAGTATTACATTTTTTGGTTTAATCAAGAGATATGTGATCAGGTAGAAGTAGCTAC
>NW_013811430.1:0-496 GCF_000517525.1 Limulus polyphemus
TTCCTCTCAGGACAGTTGCTTATCTAAGTAGCTTCCTCTCAGGATAGCTGCTTACGTAGGTAGCTTCCTCTCTGGACAGCTGTCTCTCTGGATAGCTGCTTACCTAGGTAGCTTCCTCCCAGAACAGTTGCTTATCTAGGTAGCTTCCTCTCTGGGCAGCTGCTTACCTAGGTAGCTTCCTCTCTGGACAGTTGCTTACCTAGGTAGCTTCCTCTCAGGACAGCTGCTTACCTAGGTAAGCTTCCTCTCAGGACAGCTGCTTACCTAGGTAAGCTTCCTCTCAGGATAGCTGCTTTTCTGGGTAATTAATTATTTTGTGAGGTGTCAGTGGAAAACGTAATAGTAAATAGTATCGAAACTGTAAGTCACGTGGAAAGGTTTCTATAACAGAACCAGTGTAATGTCACGTGGACAGGTATTTCTATAACAGAACCAGTGTAATGTCACGTGGACAGGTTTCTATAACAGAACCAGTAGTAATGTCACGTGGACTAGG
>NW_013811431.1:0-692 GCF_000517525.1 Limulus polyphemus
ACTCTACTCTACTCACATTATCAGCTAGTTCCATTATATAGAGTACATTACGATCCTCATGGTCAATTTCACTAGGTTTACTCTACTCTACTCACATTATCAGCTAGTTCTATTTCATAGAGCACATTACGATCTTCATGGTCAATTTCACTAGGTTTACTCTACTCACATTATTAGATAGTTCCACTATATAGATCACATTACGATATTCATGGTCAATTTCACTAGGTCTACTCTACTCTACTCACATTATTAGATAGTTCCATTATATAGAGTACATTACGATATTCATGGTAAATGTTACTAGGTTTACTCTACTCACATTATTATATAGA
Organism: Limulus polyphemus; assembly: GCF_000517525.1. Taxonomy (NCBI): domain Eukaryota; kingdom Metazoa; phylum Arthropoda; class Merostomata; order Xiphosura; family Limulidae; genus Limulus; species Limulus polyphemus. Next base: position 336 of record NW_013811431.1, read on the forward strand.
GTACATTACGATCCTCATGGTCAATTTCACTAGGTTTACTCTACTCACATTATTAGATAGTTCCATTATATAGAGTACATTACGATCCTCATGGTCAATTTTACTAGGTTTACTCTACTCACATTATTAGATAGTTCCATTATATAGAGCACATTACGATCCTCATGGTCAATTTCACTAGGTTTACTCTACTCACATTATTAGATAGTTCCATTATATAGAGTACATTAAGATATTCATGGTCAATTTCACTAGGTCTACTTTACTCACATTATTAGAAAATTCCATTATATAGAGTACATTGCGATTTTCTTGGTCAATTTCACTAGGTTTACTCTACTCTACTCACATTATTAT
>NW_013811432.1:0-517 GCF_000517525.1 Limulus polyphemus
CATTGATTTATCAGTTGGATAACTTCACTATTAGTGTAATTAGGATACATTGATTTATCAGTTGGGTAGCTTCTCTATTTGCGTGGTTAGGATACATTGATTTATCAGTTGAGTAGCTTCACTATTTGTGTGGTTAGGATACACTGATTTATCAGTTAGGTAGCTTCATTATTTGTGTGGTTAAGATACATTGATTTATCAGTTGAGTAGCTTCACTATTTGTGTGGTTAGGATACATTGATTTATCAGTTAGGTAGCTTCATTATTTGTGTGGTTAGGATACATTGATTTATCAGTTGGGTAGCTTCACTATTTGTGTGGTTAGGATACATTGATTTATCAGTTGGGTAGCTTCACTATTTGTGTGGTTAGGATACATTGATTTATCAGTTGGGTAGCTTCACTATTTGTGTAATTAGGATACATTGATTTATCAGTTGGGTAGCTTCACTATTTGCGTGGTTAGGATACATTGATTTATCAGTTGGGTAGCTTCACTATTTGTGTGGTTAGGATA
>NW_013811433.1:0-493 GCF_000517525.1 Limulus polyphemus
AATTATAATTATATATGGTGTATGTTTACTGCAACTTAATACAACATTAATATCAATTATAATTATATATGGTGTATGTTTACTGCAACTTAATACAACATTAATATCAATTATAATTATATATGGTGTATGTTTACTGCAACATAATACATCAATATCAATTATAGTTATATATGGTGTATGTTTACTGCAACATAATACAACACCAATATCAATTATAATTATATATGGTGTATGTTTAGTGCAACTTAATACAACATTAATATCAATTATAATTATATATGGTGTATGTTTAGTGCAACTTAATACAACATTAATATCAATTATAATTATATATGGTGTATGTTTACTGCAACTTAATAGAACATTTATACGTTATAGTTATACAGGGTGGGCCAAAAGTAGGGTTACAGTTACTCTATTATTTGTTTCTCCTTCACAATCACGTGGGGTGTAGTCAAGAACAAGGTTTATGAGAGAAATCCCCACACAC
>NW_013811434.1:0-1992 GCF_000517525.1 Limulus polyphemus
CATACAATGTGAAATTCGTTATCTTTGAATGACTTTTCACTTTTAACTTTCAATACTTCAGCTAAGTATCGATTTTCCATTTTCGCAGAGCTAAGTATCTTATTTTTATCCTTTCAAAAAAGCCAAGAATTTTGTCTATAATTCAGGTACATTTTCAAGTTTTGTGTGTTTTCTCTTACTTTCACAGCAACTTTCGTCTTTCGTCATATCTCATTTCAATTGTTCTTATATCATATCGTTTAGAATATACAGTAAGATAGCTTATCTTTTTCTTTTCAATGTTGCTTTGAATTCTCTCGGTAATTCAGGTACATTTTGGTATCTAGTTTTATGTGTTTTTCGCTTATTTTCACAGCCAACTTTCGTCTTTCGATACCTATCTTTCGTTTCAATTGTTTTTATTTCATTTCGTGTATTATCTACAGTAAGCTATCGTGTTACGTTATTTTTATCTTTTACGGTTTGTTTCGGATTAATATTTATCTAATCCATTTGCAACAACATCATTTGTGATGGGGTTTACTGAAAAGATAAGAATAAGATAATTAGCTCTTAGAAAATCAAAATTGATACTAATCATTAGTATTGAAAGATAAAAGTGAAAAGTCATTCAAAGAAAACGAATTTCACATTATGAGCTTGCTATCTACAGAGGTAATGAAATCGACTCTTATTTACAGAAAATTTGCAAGACATACCGAAACTAAACGATACGATAGGTAAATTTTAAAAGAAAACCAATGGTGTTAACAATAGAGAACAGGTCAAATGTTAAAGAAAACATTCAAAACTATAATAAGTTAAGAAATACAATGTAGAAAAGGATTCCATTTCTAAAGAGAACTATCATGCTGTATCATATAAAACTTGAAGTATCTAAATCACGATATACGTAAATGTAGTGTTAAAAATGTAATAATGCTATACTTTGTGTTTATGAAATATATTGGTATAATCGTTCTTAAAGTGTTTTTAATAATTGTAAAAGCAACAAAGACAAAATTCATAATTCAGGTACATTTTCAAGTTTTGTGTGTTTTCGCTTACTTTCACAGCCAATCTTACTGTATATTCTAAACAACATAATATAAGAACAATTGAAATGAGATATGACGAAAGACGAAAGTAATTTATTTCCTGTTTTTTTTCGTTTTAGTAATTATCTAATCAATTAGCAACAACATCATTTGTCATGGTGGTTACACAACTATTGAAAACACTCGAAGTACGATTATACGAATATATTTCATAAAACACAAAGACATTATTACATTGTTAACACTACCTTTTCATATAACTTCGATATATGTGTAAGCCTTTTCTACATTGTTTTTTTATCTTATTCTAGTTAGGAATATTTTATATAACATTTGACCTGTTGTCTATTGTTAAAATTAGAGGTGTTTGTTTTTAAGAATTAATATTCATTCCGTTTATTTTCGGTATGTCATGCAAAATGTCTGCCAATAAGGGTCGATATCATTAACTCTGTAGATAGAAAGCATATAATGTGAATGTCGTTATCTTTGAATGACTTTTCACTTTTACTTTCAATACTTCGGCTAATTATCAGTTTTCATTTTCGCAGAGTTAGTTATCTTATTCTTATCTTTTCAATGTTGCTTTGAATTTTTTCTATAATTCAGGTGCAATTGAAATGAGATATGACGAAAGACGAAAGTTGCTGTGAAAGTAAGCGAAAACACACAAAACTTGAAAATGTTTTATATCATATCGTTTAGAATATACAGTAAGCTAACGTTTTTCCTGTTTTTTCGTTTTTGTATTTATCTAATCCATTTTCAGCAACATCATTTGTGATGGTGTTTGATTAACTATTGAAAACACGCAAAGAACGATTATACGAATCTAATATAACACATTATTACATTTTTAACACTACATTCATATATGTCGTAATTTATATATTTCAAGGTGTTATAAGATACAGCATGAATAGTTCTCTTTAGAAATGGACGCCTTTTCTACAAT
>NW_013811435.1:0-497 GCF_000517525.1 Limulus polyphemus
AAGAGTGGTCACGAAAAGTTTGATGAACTAGAACTGGGTCTTAAGAGTGGTCACGAAAGGTTTGATGAACCAGAGCTGAGTCTTAAGAGTGGTCACGAAAGGTTTGATGAACTAGAGCTGGGTCTTAAGAGTGGTCACGAAAGGTTTGATGAACCAGAGCTGAGTCTTCAGAGTGGTTACGAAAGTGTGATGAACCAGAACTAAGTCCTAAGAGTGGTCACGAAAAGTTTGATGAACTATAACTGGGTCTTAAGAGTGGTCACGAAAGGTTTGATGAACCACAGCTGGGTCTTAAGAGTGGACACGAAAGTGTGATGAACCAGAACTAAGTCTTAAGAGTGGTCACGAAAAGTTTGATGAACTAGAACTGGGTCTTAAGAGTGGTCACGAAAGGTTTGATGAACCAGAGCTGAGTCTTAAGAGTGGTCACGAAAGGTTTGATGAACTAGAGCTGGGTCTTAAGAGTGGTCACGAAAGGTTTGATGAACCAGAGCTGA
>NW_013811436.1:0-497 GCF_000517525.1 Limulus polyphemus
GGTGTTTAATGTTGGTCTTTGACACTGGTATGTTACTACCTGTTTAAATGTCGTAATATCTACTGTTGTTTAATGTTGGACTTTGACACTGGTATGTTACTCATTCTTTAAATGTCGTTAATATCTACTTTTGTTTAATGTTGGTTTTTGAAACTGGTATGTTTTTACCTGTTTAAATGCCGTTAATATCTACTGTTGTTTAATGTTGGTCTTTGACACTGCTATGTTACTACTTGTTTAAATGTCGTAAATATCTACTGCTGTTTAATGTTGGTCTTTGACACTGGTATGTTACTACCTGTTTAAATGTCGTTAATATCTACTGTTGTTTAATGTTTTTCTTTGACACTTGTATGTTACTACCTGTTTAAATGTCGTTAATATCTACTGTTGTTTTTTTTTTGACTACTGGTATGTTACTACCTGTTTAAATGTTGTTAATATCTACTGTTGTTTAATGCTGGCCTTTGACACTTGTATGTTACTACCTGTTTAAA
>NW_013811437.1:0-500 GCF_000517525.1 Limulus polyphemus
TTCTGGCTGTATACTGTCCCCTCATGTGGAGAAAGAGGCTACCTCGCAGGAAATAGACAATAGTTACTTTATTGTGGTTGCCAGAGGCCTTCTGGTTGTATACTGTCCCCCATGTGGAGAGAGAAGCTACCTCGCAGAAAAAAGAAGATAGTGATTTTATTGTGGTCACCAGAGGCCTTCTGGCTGTATACTGTCCCCTCATGTGGAGAGAGAGGCTACCTCGCAGGAAATAGAAGATAGTGATTTTATTGTGGTCACCAGAAGCCTTCTGGTTGTATACTGTCCCCTCATGTGGAGAGAGAGGCTACCTTGCAGGAAAAAGAAGATAGTGATTTTATTGTGGTTGCCAGAGGACTTCTGGCTGTATACTGTCCCCTCATGTGGAGAAAGAGGCTACCTCGCAGGAAAAAGAAGATATTGATTTTATTGTGGTCACCAGAGGCCTTCTGGCTGTATACTGTCCCCTCATGTGGAGAGAGAAGCTACCTCGACAGAAAAAA
>NW_013811438.1:0-498 GCF_000517525.1 Limulus polyphemus
CGAGCATGTTTGGTGTGACGGGGGCTTTGGTTAATATGTATGTATTTATTTGACATCTTGCGTTCTCTAAACTTTTTATTTTATTTTGTCTTTAAATAAGTATTACCTCCACAATCGCGGCGTTGATAGTACAACGAGGCATTGCTCCACAAATCTAACACTTCACAGTGTTATTGGTTGTTTTCGTTAAGTCTGAGGGTCGCGGGTTCGAATCCCCCTCCCACCAAACATGCTCGCCCTTTCAGCCATGGGGCATTATAATATGACAGTTAATCCTGCTCTTCGTTGGTTAAAGAGTACCCCAAGAGTTATCGATGGGTGGTGATGATTGGCTGCCTTTCCTCTAGTCTTTCACTGCTATTCATGTACTATTTGATCAGGTACACTAACCATTATTCCACACCTGGACAATATCCTTACTAAGATAGTTCAAATGACAGAAAAAGAAGAGCTTAATCACGTGCCTTAAAAGTTACTCGACATCCTTAATAAAAATTA
>NW_013811439.1:0-566 GCF_000517525.1 Limulus polyphemus
TGACCTCGGCTGCACAAACCTTGTAGAGCACAGAATAAACACAGGCAATCACCGTCCAATAAAGATCCCTCCAAGTAGAATAGCTCCAGCAAAGCGACAAGAGATAGAGAAGTTCATTGATGGTCTAATTAAGGAAGGGATAGTCGAGAAATCAGATAGACTCTGGTCAGCTCCCGTCGTATTAGTCCAGAAGAAGGATGGGACCCAACGTTGCTGTGTTGACTTCAGGGCTCTTAAAAGTATAACCGAAAAAGACTCATACCCACTGCCAAGAATTGATGATACTCTTGATGCCCTAAGTGGAGCCAGGTGGTTTTCAACCATGGACTTAAAGTCAGGTTTCCATCAAGTAAAAATGGATGAAGCAGATAGACCTAAGACAGCATTTATTAATGGCCGAGGTCTCTGGCAATACCGAGTGATGCCATTCGGGCTTAGTAATGCTCCAGCAACATTTGAGAGGCTGATGGAAAGAGTATTGGAAGGCCTACAATGGTTGATAGCCCTAGTGTACCTGGACGATGTCATTGTATTTGCAACAACTTTTGAGGGGAAATGTCCCGGCT
>NW_013811440.1:0-500 GCF_000517525.1 Limulus polyphemus
GCTTTATTTGCCGGGCATATATACAAAAAAGAGGGCGCCTAGAAAAGACTAGAGTTGCCAGGAACAGTCATGATCCTTCTAGAAACCCCAGCGCGCATGCTTCCAGCGTCGCGTGACTTCCGCTGTCGTAACAATATATTTAAATGACAATTCACCCCCTGTATTACTGACTAACAAGTTGTTTTATTTTGTTTTTTAATGGACTACAGTTGGATGCTCAGCTGCGCTTGTGAAAGTGCTTCCATGATATTTCTAAGAATCGACATTTATCAAGTCGTTTGAGATGCACTCTGGGAATTACATTTCGAACTAGAGAAAGCTCATCTCTGCTTGCAGTGCTTCAAGGCTCCCCAGAACTTGTAGGTCTCAGAGTGGTCTTATCCAATGAAATCAATTAACATGAACCGTCGATGGTAATTGGTGTAAAGAGCACCGAAAAAAAAAAAGAATTACCACACGAAGGTTCACAAAAGCAATGTGTGCCTGGCATGGCCAGGTGG
>NW_013811441.1:0-494 GCF_000517525.1 Limulus polyphemus
GATCTCCTCAAGTTGTTGCTGAGGGATCAGTTCATAGATACCTTGGACAATCCACAACTAAAGTTACAAGTGAAGCAAGCCCACCCCTCTACCATGCAGGATGCAATGGCCAGAGCTCTCAAATTTGAATCCTACGTTAAGTCCAGCACAGAGGTACCGAGGTTGGTACAGTCATCTGAATTCAAGGCCAGAAAAGGTCAGCTTTCAGAGAAGTTTGAGAGACTTCGCTGGCACTGTAACAAACCTGGGCACAAGAGAGCTCAATGCTGGCAACTTCAACACAGGGGAGACGATACAGCAGTAAAGACTGCTACCAAGAAAGGTTGTTGGAACTGTGGAAAGCACGGACATTTGAGGAGCCAGTGTAGGAAGAATATTACCAACAAGTCGGCCTCAAGGAGACCAGTAGTGGTTGGTGTTGAGGGACACTCACCAACCCCCATCTTGAAAGTCCCAACAGGTAGGTGTAAAATGCCAAGCACACACAGTCTCTA
>NW_013811442.1:0-498 GCF_000517525.1 Limulus polyphemus
GAACTAGATGTGTGGATGAAACAAGTTAATTATTAAAACTTTAAACTAGATGTGTGGATATAGAGCAAGTTAATTATTAAAACTTTAAACTAGATGTGTGGATAGAGCAAGTTAATTATTAAAACTTTGAACTAGATGTGTGGATGAAACAAGTTAATTATTAAAACTTTAAACTAGATGTGTGGATAGAGCAAGTTAATTATTAAAACTTTGAACTAGATGTGTGGATGAAACAAGTTAATTATTAAAACTTTAAACTAGATGTGTGGATAGAACAAGGTAATTGTTAAAACTTTGAACTAGATGTGTGGATAGAACAAGTTAATTATTAAAACTTTGAACTAGATGTGTGGATGAAACAAGTTAATTATTAAAACTTTGAACTAGATGTGTGGATAGAGCAAGTTAATTATTAAAACTTTAAACTAGATGTGTGGCTAGAGCAAGTTAATTATTAAAACTTTAAACTAGATGTGTGGCTAGAGCAAGTTAATTATT
>NW_013811443.1:0-498 GCF_000517525.1 Limulus polyphemus
TGGTATAATAAATGGTTGCACATTAGAATGTTATATGTGTTGTAGTAACTGATATAACACATGGACGTGCGTAAGAATGTTATATGTGATGTATTAATTGGTATAATAGATGGACACACATTAGAATGTTATTTGTATATAGTAGTAATTGATATAATACATGAACACACATTAGAATGTTATATGTATTGTAGTAATTGATATAATACATGGACATACATTAGAATGTTATATATGTTCTAGTGATTGGTATAACACATGGACATACATAAGAATGTTGTATGTGATGTATTAATTGGTATAATACATGGACACACACTAGAATGTTATATGTGTTGTAGTAGCTGATATAACAGATGGACGTGCGTAAGAATGTTATATGTGATGTATTAATTGGTATATAACATGTTTGCACATTAGAATGTTATATGTGTTCTAGTAATTTATATTATACATGGACACATATTAGAATGTTATATGTGTTATAGTAATATACAT
>NW_013811444.1:0-1008 GCF_000517525.1 Limulus polyphemus
TAAGTGGAGCCAGGTGGTTTCAACTCTGGACTTAAAGTCGAATTTCCATCAAGTGAAAATGGCGGAAGCAGATAAACCTAAGACTGCATTTAGTTATGGCCAAAGTCTCTGGCAATACCATGTGATACCATTTGGGCTTAGTAATGCTCCAGCAACATTTGAGAGGCTGACGGAAAGAGTACTGGAAGGCCTACAATGGAGGATAGCCTTAGTGTACCTGAATGATGTCATTGTATTTGCAACAACTTTTGATGGGGAAATGTCCCGGCTAGAGGAAGTATTCAAGCATTTGAAAGCAGCAAACCTCAAACTTCATCCCAAGAAATGCCACTTGTTTCAGAAAGAGGTGCTTTACTTAGGTCACATTGTAAGTGAGCATGGTGTGCAAACTGATCCTGACAAGGTGAAAGCAGTGCGTGATTGGCCAACACCAAACAATCTGGGAGAGTTAAGACGTTTCTTGAGACTCTGTACCTATTACCGGAAGTTTGTGAAGGACATGCTGGCAAGAAACTGTCCATTCAAACTTCTGGCCTTTTTTTTTGGCCAAATCATGTAGTGGAGCAGCTATAGTTGCAAAGTTTTCAAGACATTGAAAGAAAAATTGGCCTCAGCCCCAGTTTTAAAATTTCCAGATCCCTCACTGCCATACATACTGGATTGTAATGCTAGTAATGTCGGAAATGGAGGAGTGTTGTCTCAGAAAGTGGGTGAAAACGAACATGTGGTGGCCTACTTCAGTAAGGTTTTGAGTTTACCAGAGAGGAACTACTGTGTAACACGGAGGGAACTCCTTGCCTCTATGGGGCTAGGTTTACCATCAGGACAGACCATGTTGCATTACGCTGGTTAAGATCATTAAAGAACCCAGAGGGAAAACTGGCACATTGGATCGAAAAAAAGACCAGTATAATTATGATATTGAATATAGAGAAGGAAAATCTCATAGAAATGCCGATGGACTGAGCTAAAGACCCTGCAAAAATGACTGCCGACATTGTCGCAAAA
>NW_013811445.1:0-497 GCF_000517525.1 Limulus polyphemus
CTACCACATGACAAGTTTAGCTAATTAAATCCTCCCCCCCCCCCCCAACTGAAATTCACAAGTACTACCACATCTCTTTGCCATCCTGTATTTTGTCTTCCAGGATGGTTGTCTAAATGCATGTAATTTTGTTTTTCTTGTTAAAATAAAGAGACAAAAATATATCTCTGATAACAACTTCCATTTGATGGGAAAGGATGTCTTCCTAAATGAATCCTAATGCTTGCTGCTTTAAACATAATATCCTTGGCTTTTAAACTTCAATTTAGGTCTGGATGACGTTCCCTGCAGTACTGCATTGCACAGAGCAAGTTCTGAATTAACTTTTACTTTAATCAAGGGCCTAAAAGAAATAACATGGATTAAATCCAGCTATCTCAATAAACCCACTATTTTGGTAAGGTGTTTTAATCAATAAATCCACTATTTTGGTAAGGTGTTTTACCCAATAAATCCACTACTTTGGTAAGGTTTTTTACCCAATAAATCCACTACTT
>NW_013811446.1:0-498 GCF_000517525.1 Limulus polyphemus
CTTTTACCAACGAATAGTGGGATTAACCGTCACATTGTAACGCCCCCACGGCTGAAAGGGCGAGCATGTTTGGTGGGACGGGGATGCGAACCCGCGACCCGCAGATTGCGAGTCGAGCGCTCTAACCACCTGGCCATGCCGGGCTAAACTATTTGTATATGTGAGGAAGACAGAAATGTAGAAGTAGGCTGTTTTATATGTGGGGGAATACACAAATGTAGAAGTAGACTGTTTTATATGTGGGGAATACACAAATGTAGAAGTAGACTGTTTTACATGTGGGGGAAGACACAAATGTAGAAGTAGGCTGTTTTATATGTGGGGGAATACACAAATGTAGAAGTAGACAGTTTTATATGTGGGGGAAGACACAAATGTAGAAGTAGGCTGTTTTATATGTGGGGGAATACACAAATGTAGAAGTAGACTGTTTTTATATGTGGGGGAAGACACAAATGTAGAAGTAAACTGTTTTTATATGTGTGGAATACAGAATTA
>NW_013811447.1:0-497 GCF_000517525.1 Limulus polyphemus
TTGATGCTCAGATTCAGTGATAATAACTCCATCTCTCCACATTTAGTCCACTGATTCTCACAATCAGTGCTAATAACCCGTGTCTCCACATTTAGTCTACAGATGCTCACAGTCAGTGATAATAACTCCATCTCTCCACATTTAGTCCACTGATGCTCACAGTCAGTGATAATAACTCCATCTCTCCACATTTAGTCCACTGATGCTCACAGTCAGTGATAATAACTCCATCTCTCCACATTTAGTCCACTGATGCTCACAGTCAGTGATAATAACTCCATCTCTCTACATTTAGTCCACTGATGCTCACAATCAGTGCTAATAACCCGTGTCTCCACAATCACTTTCAGTATTCCGGTTTGCATGTTGGTTCCATTTCTGACTAGTTAATGTAATTTTACTACAGTGACAGAAAACTCACCGTGCACATTCGTCACGTTGCCTAACTTTGGTTGCAGTACAAATAGTGACAGAAAACTCACCGTGCACATTCGTCA
>NW_013811448.1:0-498 GCF_000517525.1 Limulus polyphemus
ACTGTTTCCCTTCTCAAAACCAGGTAGTTTCTTCTTTGACAGTGGCTTTTTCAGGTGACACATCTTCAGCAGCGTCATTTATTCCCTTGTTGACTTCATTCCAACTGAAATGTCCTGCACTGTGATAACGCCAAAGTCTGTTGGCATGCACCACCTATGGCTTACCTCGCCTACCACATTTTATCCGGAAAGTCACGTCTGGGAGACGATCCACTATGTCATATGGGCCTTCCCATGGAGATGACAACTTAGGAGACTTCCCTTTGGTCTTCCTGGGATTATACAACCACACCTTGTCTCCTGGTACAAAGCTGACTTCAGTAGATCTCTTATCATAGGTTAACTTCATCGAATCAGCAGACGTTTTCAAGTTTGAACGCACTTGATGGTGAATATCATCCATCCTTTCAGATAACACTTTCACAAACTCCGACACATTTTCAGGCAACTCTTCATAAGGTGGGCGTCCTGTTAACAGATCCACTGGCAACCGAAGTT
>NW_013811449.1:0-498 GCF_000517525.1 Limulus polyphemus
GATATACATCGAGTGGAAAAGATACCACATTATGTAACAAAAGAAACTAAAATGAAATCTGACTTGGTTAATCAAAGACATCAAATACTACATGGCATTTCAAAGAACCGTCATCTAGTGCATAATAGTGTTATTAGAGACAACGAAGACTATGAGATTAAAATATTTGAAAACATCGAAAAATGCTATTTAGAACAAAATTCTGCCGAAAGTGTACTTTTCTCTAGTTCTTTTGTTTTTCTTCTTATTCCCGTATTTTTCAATTATTTTTATTTAACACGTTAAATTTCTACGTTTTGAATAAAACTAACATTTAAAAAATTATAGTAGTATTCGGCATTCCCGTGCTGGAAGGATGCTACCTCAATAATGGGTTGCCAGTTGAAGAGAGATCAAAGGATGTCTTTTGAATGTTAATGACTATTACGAAATATGCAAAAGAACCTAGGGTTTGACGGTTAGATAACAGGCGTGACTGTCATAAGGAGAGGAGGCAAT
>NW_013811450.1:0-497 GCF_000517525.1 Limulus polyphemus
AAAACTTTTGGCCTTTTTTAGTCAAATCATGTAGTGGAGCAGCTATAGTTGTAAAGTCCTTCACAAACTTGCGGTAGTAAGTACAGAGTCCCAAGAAACTTCTTAGCTCTCCCACATTGTCTGATGTTGGCCAGTCATGCACTGCTTTCACCTTATCAGGATCAGTTTGTACACCATTCTCACTAACAATTTGGCCTAATTAAAGCACCTCTTTCTGGAACAAATGACATTTCTTGGGATGGAGTTTGAGGTTTGCTGCTTTCAAACACTTGAATACTTCCTCCTGCTGGGACATTTCCTCGTCAAAAGTTGTTGCAAATATGATGACATCGTCCAGGTACACTATGGCTATCCTCCATTGTAGGCCTTCCAATACTCGTTCCATCAGCCTCTCAAATGTTGCTGGAGCATTACTGAGTCCGAATGGCATTACTCGGTATTGCCAGAGACCTTGGCAATAACTAAATGCTGTCTTGGGTCTATCTGCTTCAGCCATT
>NW_013811451.1:0-500 GCF_000517525.1 Limulus polyphemus
GGTCTTAAACAAACACTTGTAGATATGTTGTAAATATATGAGTTAATTAACCAACTGGTTGCAGACTAAAGTCAACAGTTGGTCATAGAACGATACTAGCTATTGGGTCCTATTTAATCCAGTCGGTCTTTAACAAACACGTGTAGACATGTTGTAAATATATGAGTTAATTAACAAACTGGCTACAGACTAAAGTCAACGGTGGGTCATAGAACGATACCAACTGTTGGGTCCTATTTAATCCAGTCGGTCTTAAAGAAAGACATGTAGATATGTTGTAAATATATGATTTAATTAACAAACTGGCTGCAGACTAAAGTCAACAGTGGGTCATAGAACGATATTTGTTATTGTATCTATTTAATCCACTCGGACTTGAGGGAAAAAATGAATATATGTTGTAAATAGATGAGTTAATAAACACATTGGCTGCAGTCTAAAGTCAACAGTGGGTCATAGAACGATATTAGCTATTGGTCCCTATTTAATCCAAGTCGGTC
>NW_013811452.1:0-498 GCF_000517525.1 Limulus polyphemus
CATTTGTCCGTAAATATATTGAGCATTTGTTTTGAATAGTCTGTGTGCAAAGTGATTTTCATGGTAAGATTAAAAATACTTTTCCTTATCTCAAAAATCTCAAATTTCCTTTGTGTAATCCCTAAAACCTCCTAAGTGCATTTCAAACATTTTTTTCAGTAAAACTTTATAGTTTATCTGTTATTTTCTCTACCCTATCTCAAAATGGAATTAGTCAATTCGACTGACCTCCTAGCCACCCAAAAAACAAAAAAATTAAATTAATCTAAATTACCCTTTCTTTTCTTTCTAGTATGACTTCAAATTGTAACATGAAACTACATTCATTTATCCTAAGTAGCTCTAAGTTCATAACACCATACATCTATTTATAATTAAATTATATTGTTTTATTGCCCTTTGAACCATGTCTAACTATTATCCAAACCATTATCAGTTGTAAATCACTTGGGGAACGTGCAGCTCATGTTACACTAAAGAATTACATTACCCATGAGC
>NW_013811453.1:0-497 GCF_000517525.1 Limulus polyphemus
CTTAAAACATAGAACAGTAAATGAAGAATTAAAGCAAATAATTATCTCTTCTAGTTACGACCTTTGTACTTGGTTGCTGCTTGTCCTAGGTTGCTAAGCCTTATAAAATTTCACATATGGAGAATGTTAAACAAAATAATTTTTTTTAGGTTGTATATATTTGAAATAACCAAGAAATCATAAATTACTATATCGATACTAAATAATTCCACTATATTTTATCAAGCTTAGTAACTAATCTGTATTTGGGTCTAAAAAAACTATGAAATTACGAGCAGACTAAAACCACAACCTACCTCTTTGAAATCTTGGTTCAAAAGAATAAAATGGCTGAGAAAGCCACTAGAGGAACAGTTTTAGATTGGTTGTTCACATGTCATAAATAAATGTGAGTGTATATAAGGGAGCGTTTACAAAAATGGAAAGAGGTGAGCGGGGCCACTGTGTTTATTCAGTACATGAACAATATCTCAGCAAATATAAAAGATAGGAGGTTC
>NW_013811454.1:0-498 GCF_000517525.1 Limulus polyphemus
GCTAAAGATGAGTATGATGGTTATAAATTCGGTAACTATATTGACATCTAGGTGTTCATGGAGTAGTTGTGCCAAGTAAGGCTAAAGATGAGTATGGTGGTTATAAATTCTATAACTAGAGTTACACCTAGGTATTCGTCGAGTTGTTGTACCAAATAACGCTGCAGATGAGTATGGGGGTTATTAATTCTGTAACTAGAGTTACACCTAGGTGTTCATGGAGTAGTTGTAACAAGTACGGCTAAAGATGAGTATGGTGGTTATAAATTTTGTAACTAGAGTTACACGTAAGTGTTGATGGAGTAGTTGTACCAAGTAAGGCTAAAGATGAGTATGGTGATTATAAATTCGGTAACTAGAGTTGAACCTAGGTGTTTATGGAGTAGTTGTACGAAGTAGCGCTAAAGATGAGTATGGTGGTTATAAATTCGGTAACTAGTGTTACACCTAGGTGTTCGTGGAATTGTTGTACCAAATAATGCTAAAGGCGAGTATGCT
>NW_013811455.1:0-497 GCF_000517525.1 Limulus polyphemus
CTCCGCTTTATTGGCCGGGCTTATATATACAGCCCCCCCCATTGGCACAGAGATATGTCTGCGGATTTACAATGCTAGAAACTGGGTTTCGATACTCGTGGTGGGCAAAGCACAGATAGCCCTTGTGTAGCTTTGTGCATAATTAAAAAAATTATATATACAAAAATAGAGGGCGTCTGGCAAACACTCGAGCCTTCACGATCCTTCTAGAATCTCATCACGTGTTACCAGCGTCACGTGACTTCCGCTGTCGTAACACTGCCCTTTCCTTACTATTGTTTGTCCTGAAAAATAGCCACTTACATGAAACCAATACATAATTAACAATAACTTGATTAAATGTACAGAATTTACAAACAAAAAATTCAAATTCAACAAAGACTTTTAATTTTACAGGACGTATCTTTTTCCGTACTGGTCTTTGTCTCGTTGGCATCTGCTTCACGTGGGGCTCATCTGCTCTATCAGGAAATGTCCCATTATCGGTAACAGTCACA
>NW_013811456.1:0-498 GCF_000517525.1 Limulus polyphemus
GCAGGACCTGCAATACATGTTGTGCTAAAAGGAGACCCAAGGGACGTGCTCCAATGAAGTTATATCAAGTTGGCGCACCAATGGAAAGAATAGCCATTGACATTGCTGGTCCTTTGCCCCAAACTCGTGCTGGAAATGGGTACATTTGTGTGGTGATGGATTATTTCACCAAGTGGCCTGAGGCATATACAATACCAAATCAGGAAGCTACAACTGTAGCTTTGGCTATTAGTGATTTCTTCTTCAGGTTTGGTATGCCATACAAACTTCATTCTGATCAAGGCTGTAACTTTGAATCAGCTGTAGAAAAGTACAATTGGACACTGGGACAGGAATTGGCAAAGTTTTGTAATGGCCGCCAAGATGACTGGGATGTCTTACTCCCTCAACTGTTAATGGCCTATAGAACAGCAGAGCAGGAAGCCACAGGATACACTCCAGTGAAGCTGATGTTTGGTTGGATATTTAGGTTGCCAGTGGACCTGATAACAGGACGCC
>NW_013811457.1:0-498 GCF_000517525.1 Limulus polyphemus
CCTTCTCGTTGGCTTCTGCTTCATGCTTTGAATCAGTTGTATTCCATGAATGCTGCAAGTTGTTTGGCATACGAAAGACCAGAACAACGCCACTTCACCCACAGTCTGATGGGATGGTAGAAAAGTACAACTGGACACTGGGACAGGAATCGACAAAGTTTTGTAATAGCCGCCAAGATGACTGGGATGTCTTACTCCCTCCACTGTTGATGGCCTATAGGACAGCAGAGCATGAAGCCACCTGATACACTCCAGCAAAGTTGATGTTTGGTCTGGAACTTCGGTTGCCAGTGAATCTGTTAACAGGACGCCCACCTTATGAAGAGTTGCCTGAAAATGTATCAGAGTTCGTGAAAGTGTTATCGGAAAGGATGGATAATATTCACCACCAAGTGCGTTCAAACTTGAAAACGTCTGCTGAGTCGATGAAGCTATATTATGATAAGAAGTACTGAAATCAGCTTTGTACCAAGAGACAAGGCGTGGCTGTATAATCCC
>NW_013811458.1:0-498 GCF_000517525.1 Limulus polyphemus
CAATTCTTGTCAATGGGTATGAGTCTTTTTCGGTTATACTTTTAAGAGCCCTGAAGTCTTCACAGCAACGTTGGGTCCCATCCTTCCTTGTGGACTAACTCAACGGGGGCTGACCAGGGACTATCTGATTTATCGACTATCCCTTCCTTAATTAGACCATCCATGATCTTCTCTATCTCTTTTCGCTTTGCTGGAGCTATTCTCCTCGGAGGGATCTTTATTGGATGGTGATTGCCTATATTTATTCTGTGCTCTACAAGGTTTATGCAGCCGAGGTCATGATCTCCCTTCGAAAAGACGTCAGCATAATTCGCCAAAAGTTCTTTTACCTGAAGAGCCTGTGATGATGCCAAATGGATGTTCTGGAAGTGTATGTCCTTTCTTTATAGTTGTATTTCTTGCTTTAACATTGACTAGCTCTTCCTCCTGGCACACACCCAACAATCCCCCTTCCTAAAATGTCTGCTCACATTTAGAGAAATTACCCACTGTTATAGG
>NW_013811459.1:0-496 GCF_000517525.1 Limulus polyphemus
ATCCAACAAACAAACAGCTAATCCTTTGGCAGAGGATTTATTGATCCAACAAACAAACAGCTAATCCTTTGAAATAGGATTTATTGATCCAACAAACAAACATCTAATCCTTTGGAAGAAGATTTATTGATCCAACAAACAAACAGCTAATCCTTTGGCAGAGGATTTATTGATCCAACAAACAAACAGCTAATCCTTTGGCAGAAGATTTATTGATCCAACAAACAAACATCTAAACCTTTGAAATAGGATTTATTGATCCAACATCAAACACTATCGTCACTACCTTTCCCCTGTGTACGGCCTGACATTATGGAGATTTGTTTCTGTCTAGTTTGAAGGTAATCATATTTATACTCATAAACATGTGTATGATTATATATTGCTCTAATAGTCAATTGTGTTATAGTCCACACAAGTCTGTGTTTGGAGAACACAATGTTTGTTCTTGTGAAATAACACATTGTATATATTAATATAAAATATCATTTTTTTT
>NW_013811460.1:0-1113 GCF_000517525.1 Limulus polyphemus
CTTCCGTACAGGTCTACGTCTCGTTGGCCTCTGCTTCATGTGGGATTCATCTGCTTCATCAGTAAATGTCCTACCATCGGTAACAGTCACATCAGTGGTAGTAACTTCACTAAGAGCTTCACCGTTTCCCTTCTCAAAACTGAGTAGAGTTTCTTCTTCGATGGTGGCTTCTTCAGGTGGCACGTCTTCAGCAGCATCATTTGTTCTGTTTTCCACTTCGTCCCAACTGAAATGTCCTGGACCTTGATAATGCCAAAGCCTGTTGGCATGCACCACTTTTAGCTTACCTCGCCGACCACATTTTATCCGGAAAGTCACGTCTGAGAGACGATCCACTATGTCATATGGGCCTTCCCATGGAGAAGACAACTTAGGAGACTTCCCTTTGGTCTTCCTGGGATTATACGGAGACAAGGTATGGTTATGATATTCACCATCAAGTGCGTACAAACTTGAAAACGTCTGCTGATTCGATGAAGTTAACTTATGATAAGAGATCTACTGAAGTCAGCTTTGTACCACCATCCTTTCCGATAACACTTTCACAAACTCTGACACATTCTCAGGCAACTCTTTATAAGGTGGGCGTCCTGGTAACAGATCCACTGGCAATTGCACAAACTCTGACACATTCTCAGGCAACTCTTCATAAGGTGAGTATCCCGTATGCTTGGGTCCCCTTTTAGCACTACATGTACTGCATGTTCGGCACCATTCTTCCACATCTCGCCTCATACCTATCCAATAAAATCTTTGTCGTAGATGACTCAATGTCTTCCTAATTCCGAGAAGTCCTCCTCTTAAGCTATCATGGGATTGATGCAGCACAACTTCCTGTAACTTCCTCGGTATAACTGTTTACCAAGTCGTCACTTTCCCATCTGTAGTTTCCCATCTCCGGACAAGAATACCATTTTCAAGCTTCAACTGGTCCCATTGTGCCCAATAGTGCTTTGTCACGGGGGCTTAGATTGGACACCTTCTCCCAAGCAGGGCACACAACACTCGCTTTTAGAAAATTAATCATTGGCCTCAAATCCTGGTCTTTCTCCTGTTCTGCTTTGATATCTGTATACTTTCTATCTGTCTTTTATGCCCATGAGTTCAATAGTT
>NW_013811461.1:0-498 GCF_000517525.1 Limulus polyphemus
CTTTACCTGTCAAAGATTTTCTGGCTTTCTAACTATGCGACAAAAGCCGTTACAAATTCATCCAAGCTAGTCAAATCTTGTACTGTGAGTAAACTGTAATATAGGTAATATATAATAAAACGTAAGAGCGAGCTATCAACGAATTGTCAAAGAGTGGGTGTGGCAGAAAGGGTCTGATTTTCTATTTGATAGCTCTGTAATCAAACAAAATCGAAGACTATAACATTTATGGTTTGTCTGAGCAATAACAATTTTATAGAGAGTAATTTACGTTTAATTTCGTACATTTTCGAGGGAGAATAGACAAAATAGGGATGATGACATGCTAAGACAAAATCTGTCACGTGGGTCACACAAGTAGAAATTCAGGATTTTTTTAAATATTCCCTTGTAGAATTAAGAACTTAAAACGTGTATACTATTAAAATATGGATTATTACCTAAATTTGTATGCTATTCTAATTGGTATAACATAAAGAAAAAGTAGTATAATAAAAT
>NW_013811462.1:0-500 GCF_000517525.1 Limulus polyphemus
AGATGAGTATGGTGGTTATAAATTCGGTAACTAGGTTTTCGTGGAGTTGTTGTACCAAATAACGCTAAAGATGAGTATGGGTTACACATTCATAACTAGAGTTACACCTAGGTATTTATGGAGTAGTTGTACCAAGTAAGGCTACAGCTGAGTATCGTGGTTATAAATACTGTAACTAGAGTTAACCTAGGTGTTCATGAAGTAGTTGTACCAAGTAAGGCTAAGGATGAGTATGGTGGTTATAAATTATGTAACTAGAGTTACACCTAGGTGTTCGTAGAGTTGTTGTACCAAATAACGCTAAAGATGAGTATGGTGGTTATAAATTCTGTAAGTAGAGTTACACCTAGGTGTTCATGGAGTAGTTGTACCAAGTAAGGCTAAATATGAGTATGGTTGTTATAAATTGTGTAACCAGAGTTAAACCTAAGTGTTTATGGAGTAGTTGTACCAAGTAAGGCTAAAGATGAGTATGGTGGTTATAAATTCGGTAACTAAAG
>NW_013811463.1:0-496 GCF_000517525.1 Limulus polyphemus
CTGGAATCGCTTAACACTTACATTTAGACGAAACTTTGAAAAGGAATCATTACTTTCATCATTATTTATTATAATGATAATTATGATACTAAGAACTTAATAATCTTTCAAGAGAAAATTTAGACTAATTTGTGGTTTAACCCATGTCACCGAGTTTCATATTCTATTTATAATATTTTTATTTCTCATAAATTTGATATTAAATACAACTCACATTTTCTTTTTATTAAGTTTTTCCATAATATTTTAGATTAATTTACAAGTTTTCATTAATATATCTTGAAAAAATTTACTGTTTAAAATGTCCAAACACTGAGAAAGAGATCTTTAGTTCGTGTCCTCCAGTAGAACAGTGGTGAGTTTACGGATTTACAACGCTTAAATGAGGGGTTCGATTCCACGTGGTAGGGCCCCCCCCCCCAGTGGCTCAGCGGTATGTCTGCGGACTTACAACGCTAGAAACCGGGTTTCGATACCCGTGGTGGGCAAAGCACAG
>NW_013811464.1:0-498 GCF_000517525.1 Limulus polyphemus
GTTAGCACACAGGATCACATACAAAAGTTGTAATGGTTTTCAAACAAGACCCAAAACTCCTGAAGAAGAATAGTGAATATTCGAACGCGCTCGAGTTTTGAGTCTCGTTTGAAAACCGTTATCTATCTCAGTGTCTATCTACCTATTTATCTAGTTTAAATATCCAACTTTCTATCTATCTTACATATATTGTCTATCTCTTCATCTTTAATCTTTTACACCTCTCTCTATCTATCTATCATCTCCCCTTGCACAATTTTCTGTCCCTCTCACTCTATCTATCTATCATCTCCCCTTGCACAATTTTCTGTCCCTCTCGCTCTATCTATCTATCATCTCCCCTTATATATTATTTTTTCTTTCCCTCTCACTCTATCTATCTATCATCTCCCCTTACAGATAACTTTTCTGTCTCTCTCATTCTATCTATCTATCATCTCCCCATACATACCATTTTTTTCTGTCCCTCTCACTCTATCTATCTATCTATCACATCCC
>NW_013811465.1:0-496 GCF_000517525.1 Limulus polyphemus
TTCTAGCAGTGTGACACGGTGCTCCATCTTCCTGGAACAACATTGTGTTCTTGTCCACGAAACCTGAGGAATAAAGTCGCAAGAGTCCTTCCTCCAATATTTCGACGTATTTCGCAAAATTTATGTTGCCAGCACACTCCACTAAGCTCGATCTCCCACCAACCCAAACAGCTCCCCAAACCATCACGCTGAAACCACCATGCTTCACAGTTGGCTGCAATCTGTTGAGCCAAAACTCTGGTGAGGCATTCTCCTGACCCATATCTTTCCACTGTCCGAAAATTGAATGAATCCTGATTCGTCTGAGAACAATACGGTCTTCCAAAAGTCCAGAGGCTTGGTCATCATATCACTTGCCCACTTCTTTCGTCTGACTATGTTGGCAGGTTTTAATAAGGGCTTCCGTCTAGCTGCTCTGCAACGATAACCCAATCTGTAGAGAGCCCGTTGAACAGATTTCGGGCTCATCCCACCAACTTTGGCCACTTCTGCAGTC
>NW_013811466.1:0-497 GCF_000517525.1 Limulus polyphemus
AATCCCACTATTCGTTGGTAAAAGAGTAGCCCAAGAGTTGGCGGTGGGTGGTGATGACTAGCTGCCTTCCCTCTAGTCTTACTCTGCTAAATTAGGGACGGCTAGCATAGATAGCTCTCGTGTAGCTTTGCGCGAAATTCAAACCAGACTCTTTCAAATCAAACCATAACCACGATAAACTTGAGCGCTTTCGAATAGTTGACTATTCTTCTTCAGGAGAACTAACCACGATAGTTAATCCTATTGTTAGAGTAGCAATGGCGGGTGCTACGAGCTAGTTACCTTCTCTCTAGCTCGTATTTCTGAGGCCCGGCATGGCCAGGTGGTTAGAGCGCTCGACCCGCAGATTGTGAGTCGCGGGTTCGAATCCATGTCGCACCAAACTAGCTGTCTTCCCTCTAGTCTTACACTGCTAAATTAGGGACGGCTAGCGCAGGTAGCCCTCGTGTAGTTTGCGCAAAATCCATAACAAACAAATATCGTATTTCAGAATTTCC
>NW_013811467.1:0-499 GCF_000517525.1 Limulus polyphemus
ATTGAATGGTAATTTATAATCAGTCACAAGAACGTCGAATCTGAATCACTTGAAAAAAACACGGGGGTGCTTAACTTTTTTCCAGGTGTATATATCTACAATAAACTTAAAATGAATATTACTATAATATATATAAATATGTAATACTGTCCTATTTCACACGTAACGTCCAGAAACATGCCATTCACAAAATATTCTGAAAACAACAGATTAAGAAAACACAAGTTTAAGATTTGGAAAGACAGGCTAGGCTCCAGTTTTTAGAATATTGGGTTATCCAGTTTATAATACTATCTCACCCAACCTGCCGTCTTTTTTTTTTCTTTCATGATAATTCTGTTTATAAAACTGTTACCCACTTTTTTTTTTACCATGATAAACCAGATTATAACACACCCACCCCCCTGTTTCACCACAATGATGTTTTTCTTTAATGTGACAATCAAGCTTATAATACTTTTTTTACCAACATAATCCAGGTTATAGTGCTCTTACCCCC
>NW_013811468.1:0-1266 GCF_000517525.1 Limulus polyphemus
GTAGCTAGTGATGAGTTTTCGACGCGTTTCGAATGCATTCTGCATCCATTATCAAGGCTGAATGTTGTGTGAATTGTAATTACTGTTGGTGGATATTTATAGGTATCGGTAAGCAGGTGGTGGTATCTAGCTCGTGGAAGGCTTTAATTGTTGGAGTGTTGTATTGTGGCTTGGGGGTTTCTCGCCAAGAAGTAGAAGTGTGCGTGCTGTTCCTGTCGTTTGTTTGTTGATTATGGGAGTTTGCTGTAGGATTTTTATTGCTTCGTGTATTTGAAGAGCTGTGAAGTCGTTAAATCGGCGGTTTACTTTGGTGTTTTGTACTAGGTCCTGATGTGTGAGTTTTTGGTTGTGGATGCGGGCACAGTGTTCTTTGATGGCTCCATTTCGTAGGTGCATTGTTAGGCGTCTTGACAGGGTTGTGGTAGTCATTCCGATGTAGGAGGCGTTTGCCAGGAGCTCGCAGTCTCCTTTATTACACTTGTACTCGTAAATGACGTTCACTTGCTGTAGATCTGTTGTCTTTTTAGCAGGGCTGTTTTTCACGATAAGTCCGACGTTGTGGTAGATCAATTTTCTGGATGTACATATCGACGCCAGCAACAGCACATACGCCACATCTGTCTATCAAAAACCCACTAGCCAGGGAATCTACCTCAATGCTCAAAGTGAATGCCCTCAAAGATACAAAATTGGAACCATCCATGCCCTCATCCACCGTACCTACAAAATATCCTCAGATTGGAATCTATTTCACAACAGAATTCATACACTCCGACAAACATTCATCAATAATAGATATAGTAATACCACATTCGACAAGACACTTCAACGATACCTGGACAGCCGCCAAAAAAACTCCACTGCCGACAACTCCACTGAACAACTCAAAGTCTACTATAAAAACCAATTCTCCACTGCATACAAGACAGACAAATGGATTCTAAAGGATATCGTTTACAAAAATACTACACCAAAGAAACAGAACGCAAAACTGCAACTCAACATCTACTACAAGTGGTTTTGTCAGTGGCTATTTCGTGGGAGAATTTAAGCACAGAGTTGTACTGTAGGTTTTGTCGGAGCTTCATTAATTCATCAGTGCCCTTGGTAACGATGAAGCAGTCATCGACGTATCTCCGACAAACATTCATCAATAATGGATATAGTAATACCACATTCGACAAGACACTTCAACGATACCTGGACACCTGCCAAAAAAAAACAACACCACTACCGAAAACTCCACTGAACAACTCAAAGTCTACT
>NW_013811469.1:0-498 GCF_000517525.1 Limulus polyphemus
AAAAAAATTGAAGTAAATTTAAATTACCCTTTTTTCTTTCTATAATGACTTGAAATTGTAACATGAAACTATATCCGTTTATCCTAAGTGGCTTTAAACTCATAACAGTATACATCTATTTATACTTAAATTTTATTGTTTTCTTGCCTTTTGAATCCATGTCTAACTACTATTATATCATTATATGTTGTTAATAACTTTGGGAATGTGGGGCTCACATTACACTATCAAATTACATTACTCGCGAGTTACTCCAAGCTGCTCGTGTGTGTGCCTCATGAAATTTTTTTATTATTATAATTTCTTTTACCTAATTTAACCTTAACTAACCTAAAGAGATTCCTATTTTTACATTTTAGTTGTTTTTATAATAATAAATAAAGAATAAACATAAAACAAGAAATGAGGTACTTACCTGGACCTTCTTTTTTTTATGTCAATGACACTTAACCCTACTTTTTTTTATACAAATATTAGTAGTGCACTTAATAATTTTTA
>NW_013811470.1:0-496 GCF_000517525.1 Limulus polyphemus
TTTTACGAAAACATTACCTAACTTCAACGGTGGAAAACCTAGCGTGTGTAGCCAAGGACAAAGCTAGCTAGCTTCCCGGCGAATCGTGCTTATATCAACTCGTAATTAACTGCCTCATCGTAACCCCTCAATAAGATATCAAGGGAGTTCCAAACTAGAAAGAAGATTTTATATTGTTTGTAAGTTTGTGAAACTTTTGTTTATAACTCTTTGTTTGTAATAACTATTTGTAATAATTGTTACTGTAAATTGTACTGTTGTATGGATATTAAAACGTATTTGTGTTAAAAAAGAAAACTGTGTATCAATCTTGTTGGCGAATATCATAAACTGAGTATATATATCGGCATCTATTTAAACACTAAATCCAGAGTACGATTTAACTACTAAATTTAAATCATCAATTAACTCAATTTCAGACCATTTAAAATTTTAATACGTAACATTTGCAAATATCTCCTGTCGCATCAGCAGAAAAACATCCCCCTCCACAAAC
>NW_013811471.1:0-499 GCF_000517525.1 Limulus polyphemus
GACATGGTGCTCCATCTTCCTGGAACAACGTTGTGTTCTTGTCCATGAAACCCGAGGAAGAAAGTGGCAAGAGTCCTTCCTCCAATATTTCAACATATTTTGCAAAATTTATGTTGACAATGCACTCCACTAAGCTCGATCTCCCACCAACCCAAACAGGTCCCCAAACTATCACGCTGAAACCACCATGCTTCACAGTTGGCTGCAATCTGTTGAGCCAAAACTCTTGGTGAGGCATTATCCAGACCCATATCCTTGCACTGTCCAAAAATTGAGCAAATCTTGATTCGTCTGAGAACAATAAGGTCTTCCAAAAGTCCATAGGCTTGGTCATCATATCATTTGCCCACTTCTTTCGTCTTGACTATGTTGGCAGGTCTTAATAAGGGCTTCCGTCTAGCTGCGCTGCAACAATAACCCAATCTGTGGAGAATCCGTTGAACAGATTGTGGGCTCATCCCACCAACTTTGGCCACTTCTGCAGTCGTTAATCTGGGAT
>NW_013811472.1:0-1706 GCF_000517525.1 Limulus polyphemus
AAATTAATGATACATATGTTGAATTAAGTATTAAACACTTTAAAGTATGAAAAATAACTTCTTATTATGAATGTAATTTGTGTGAAAATATATGATATGTGTATGAATGATTTTTGTAACATGTATAATAATAGAATATTTTTTATTGTCTTATTATGAATGTAATTTGTGTCAAAATATATGATATGTGTATGAATGATTTTTGTAACATGTATAATAATAGAATATTTTTTATTGTAATTACCAAAATTTCAGTGTTCGGTACAAGCTATTCGGAACCTCTGTCGTATTTATAAAATTTATATTTGTATAAGCTCAAAATTTGTAAGAAAAATGCAGAACACACAATTAAAAAAATATTTATATGTTCCTGCTTACACATGCAATAAGTACACGTAAATAATAATTTGAACTAAATTAAAATTGTTAATTCTAACCTTGATTATGTAAGCAAGAGTAGGAATTTGTTTGTTTCAGAATTTTCCACAAAGCTACTCTAGGGCTATCTACACATAGCCGTCTCTAATTTCAAAATGGTAGACTTGAGTGAAGCCAGCTAGAAAACTCTTCGGCTAGAGGGAGAGATCTTACTGTCACTCTTATAGCACATCCACGCCTCAAAGTGCGGAGGGTGTTTTGTAGCTATAGATGCGTGCCATGAGTAATCGGATTCACAGGCCACGACACATTTAGGCGCACCCAGACATATTTGAGCCCTTTCAGCCGTATGGGCATTATAATGTGACGAGCAACCCCACTATTCGTTGATAAAGAGAATCCCAAGAGTTGGCGGTGGGTGTTATTGACTAGCTGCCTTCCCTCTATTCTATTACTACTAAATTAGGGACGGCTAGCGCAGATAGCCATCGTATAAAGGGACTGAGTGAAAGAAAAACATTATGCAAATAAACTATTATAGTATTACTCGATACTGATGCTTCTCTGCAGGAAGTTCTTTTGACGAAACACTAATATCAACGATACTTGGTGCACAACATATTATGAACTTGGAAAATTTGGTGTACATATAGAGAACAGAAATACCATAAATGATCAACGATAAACAGATGAAGCAGGATAAACACCTTTTGGTAACAGCCCCTGAGAACTTGGATTATTTGGAATTTCATGCAAAGCTACTGGCCGAAAGCAAGAACGAAAACCGTGTATACAACTTATTAATGACGCCGATTGAAATAAGATGAATGAATTTTGAACGTTACACCTCAACAGAGGTGATATATCACTCGGCATACAAGCATATAGTCACTGTACTACGAGTTTAAGTACCAGAACAGCAATTGGACTAAATACACATGCGCATACCACACAATGCACTAGGTAACTATTTTGCTGAAAGAACACAAAAATTCATAGCTCAATCTATTAGAAGCTTTTTTGCTCCCAACTTTGAACTGATAGACTTAGAGGGACGACAGCTAGTTATAAGCATCCACTGCCATCTTTCGAGCTACTCCTATCATAAACGAATAACGGGATTTGACCGTCATCCGTGTTGTGTACCCACGGTCTCAAAGTGCAGAGCACTATAAAATAATGAATATAAACATTTTGTTGTTGTTTTTTAAATGATCCAGGTTCCCAGGTTTTTGTTTGTTTGTTTTTTCACAGCGGATGTCTGGTTAGATATTTTTTACCCATGCAAAGGGCAGGATGCACAAGAAAAACTCTCACCAAGAGTACCA
>NW_013811473.1:0-498 GCF_000517525.1 Limulus polyphemus
GGTCTATCTTTCCGATCCAACATGCCAGTTGTCCCTATGGGATTTTTAAAGATCTTAACCAGCGTAATGCAGCATGGTCTGTTCTGATGGTAATCCTGGCGCCATAGAGCTAAGGATGGAAATATGTCAGACTCTTTAATATAGCAAGGAGTTTCCTCCGTGTTACACAGTAGTTCCTCTCTAGTCTACTCAAGACTCTACTGAAGTAGACCACCACATGTTCGTTTTCACCCACTGTCTGAGACAACACGCCTCCAATTCCGACATTACTAGCATCAAAATACAGTATATATGGCAGTGAGGGATTTGGAAGCTTTAAAAGAGGAGCTGAGAACAATTTTTCTTTTAATGTCTTGAAAGCATGATGGCAAGCAACTGCCCATTCGAACTTCTGGCCTTTTTTATCAAATCATGTAATGGAGCAGTTATAGTTGCAAAGGCCTCCAAAAGTACCGGTAATAGATACAGAGTCCCAAGAAACTTCTTATCTCTCCCACA
>NW_013811474.1:0-498 GCF_000517525.1 Limulus polyphemus
GTCTATTTACTTGTAACCACGCTGTGTATTTGAAGTTTGCACATCTGTTTTCCAACTTAAGATAGAAATATAAGAACAGACTAGATGTCTTAGTCAGATTTTAAGGTGCTTGTCAAACATTTGATAGAACGGTTTTAAGAAACTTGGGTTTTTAAAATGGTTGCAGTCACATAAGTAGTTAAGTGTTTGGCTTTGCACGTGCAACACGAATTTTCTAGACCAATATCGTACACGTGGGTAGGACTGTTCTTTGTCTGTCTGAACACTTATTATGAAAAACTAATGTGTTTCAAGACACATATCTAATTTCCTTCCTATTTTTCGACAAATGTATTTCAAACGAACACCTCAAAGTTGTTTTATGTCAGTTCAGATGGTTTCTTTAACTCGTAACAATAAACACATACGTGACTTACGTGAGATATAACACATTAAGTTAGAATACAATGTGTGTTGTTCTAGTTCTTTTCCCAAACACCAAATCTAAAATAATCTAAT
>NW_013811475.1:0-732 GCF_000517525.1 Limulus polyphemus
CCTAGTTTCAATAGATATTTACATTTATAACAGAGATGTACATAGCATATCATGGGATCCATACCAACAAATAGTCAGGCCCCTCTACCGAGAGTTATTGATACTTAACTAGAATACTGAGTAAATGTGTGTAGTTACCAAGCCTTAGTTAAAACGTTCGTCTTCAGCATTTCATAGCAATTAATTCGGCCACAATGTTATCCATGTTCAATTTTATTTTTGGTGCATGTTCTGTGCTCAACAAAGCTAGTCCTGATTTTAATTAGCGTATGTTTAGAAAACAATATCTCAGCAGTGACTACGGTGACAGAAATGGTTTAAAAGAAAAACAGTTTCCCTTGCATTCTCATATTATTATAATAGGTTGTCAATGTTTCAGCAGCACTTTGAATCTGTTTTTTGGTTTTCGTGAGGTCAAACTATTCTCGCTGTAACATTTTGGAGACACCATTCACAGGTTCTAAATTTTGCACTGAAGAACTACAAGAAGACCAAATTAGAAACATTCAAGCTTTATTTAAGCCACGTCGCTTCAGATACTTCATCACTTGTTTCTCACAGAAGAATGATTCTAGACGACATTCGGTATGTGTATGTAGCTAAACACAAGGCACACAGAGAATTGTAATAATTTGACCATCATGTTGGGTTAAACCTTTTGATGTGCACCTCTGACTTACAACCACAACTTTGGTGCCCTGATTTTGTACTTCTTTTTCGAGTGCTGCCTGC
>NW_013811476.1:0-1280 GCF_000517525.1 Limulus polyphemus
GCCAATTCTTGGGTTACTCTTGACTGACCATATAACGGGATTTGACCATTACCTTATAATACCGTAATGGACGTACATCCATAGTCCGGCACTTTATCCATAGCCCTAGCGTCATTGATATTTCACAACGACTCCTAGTGGCATTGTAAAACATAGCACGCTAATTTTCGTGTCCCGCAGTACAAACATGTCAGATAGGTTCTTTGTAAAACATTCAGCTGAACGTGATTTAATTGATCTAATTTTTTTACTAATAATAATATTATTTTCTAATAAGATGACAAAACCTTAACACACAAACACTGCTGTCTGAGATGAAGATCTGGGGGTGAGAGATCCGTTTCCCAAATTCCCTTTCCTTTGAAATTCATACCACCATCTACACTCATCATTCCATAATGTATATGGTGATGTCGTCCGTTCTTACCATACTCCAGTATTCTTATTTGCATAGCTTAGAGAAGTGTAAAAACTTCCGACCCACGTACGTTAATCTTTTAATTACATAGATATACATCTACAATATTAAAACACTAAAATACAAAACGAAACAAATAAAACTTACTACAGTTATTTAAATACATGATACATTCTTAAAACCGTTACTTGAACAATTCATGGTGACGACATTTCACAAGGAAACACAGAATCAGCGACGACTTGTTGAGTAATTGTGATGGGTAAAAAAGAAACATTTAATAACAATGTTGTAAAATCTAGTAAAGACATTACATGTTATACTCCTGTACGAATAGTTAACGTATCTGACTGAAGGTCTGGGTCTGTAATTTGCGACGTAGTTTTTCAACACGTTGCATACTTTTAGGTATTTGTGCGTTGTAAGAGTTACGGTCAATTCCGCTGTTTTATTAAGAGTAGCCGCTTCTGACGATCGGTGCTGCCCACCGTTCCTCTTCTTTCTGCTCTACAGTTCGAAATTAGGGACGGCTTTGTATGAAATAAGCGTGTCTGATGAGTAAGGTGTAATATAGATAAACAAATATATCTTTAGGGTTTAGAATAACACAAGAATATAAAGTTACATTACAAATATGTTATAGTAATAAACACAACGAGTCGGACTTGTTACACTGGGCCCAAGAGCTAAATAATATGTTTCATATAAAGTATCCTTACTGATACTTACCGCTACTTGTCCATACCCGCCCTTGTGAACCTAGAGAATATATTTAAACGATTATCTTATAAATAACAAATATGTATTAATAAATTAATAAAAACAACTTTTAATCTCATAATTTGAATTAAGCACATTTTTT
>NW_013811477.1:0-498 GCF_000517525.1 Limulus polyphemus
TTTCTGTGTTTGTGTGTGGGCAGATTCTTAAAGAAGAATTACTTGTGAGTTATATATATGTTATTCCAAACTTTCTACGTTCCGGGAGAGAACAAAGCTTTCTTTGATGCTGCAAAACATCTACACTAAAGGATTAACCCAACAGCATATCAAGTGAGGTTACTCATCACTTACTGTCCTGTTTCTTGAAAAGTTTTCCATAAGTAAGTGGTCAAGCAAACCAACTGGTGGCTTTATTCTTTTTGATATTCTAGAGGTGGTCTTGACAGGAACTCAGGTTGACTTTCTATAGGCAAATTCTTCTCTGAAATTACCAAGTTGACCATTGTCTCACTGAAAATTTTCCTAGGATGATCACAATGAATGATCTTTGGCTAAGACAACTGTCCCTCTGTGTTCTGTAAACCACATTTTTGTTTCTTTTCAATATACCCCTCGACGTGGATTCCTGTACGTAGTGAGGGGACCTCCCAGGGAAGGTTCTGTATTTTCAGTTAC
>NW_013811478.1:0-498 GCF_000517525.1 Limulus polyphemus
GTAACGTATTATGGTAGATTTCTGTATATATTATAAATAGATTTTTCAGGTTCATCAATATGAGTTATTCATGTCTCCAATGCTAATTTGATATATGTATATTTATATATATTCTTACCAATAAATACGCCCCTCCCCAGTAGCACAGCGGCATGTCTGCGGACTTTACACTGCTAGAATCCGGGTTTCGATACCCGTGGTGGGCAGAGCACAGATCGTTCTTACCAATAAATACGACCCCCCCCCCAGTAGCACAGCGTTATGTCTGCGGACTTTCAACGCTAGAATCCGGGTTTCGATATCCGTGGTGGGCAGAGCACAGATAGCCCATCGTGTAGCTTTGTGCTTAATTACAAACAAACAATAAATACTGATCTTATTTCATTTGGAAGGTAATTATAAAGTTTGATGTTCGATAGAAATAAGTATTTTTAAATATTTCTTTTATTTACTTTACGAATGTTTAAATTCTCAAGCTCGTCAGCTCTTATTTCCTGT
>NW_013811479.1:0-499 GCF_000517525.1 Limulus polyphemus
ATATAAGGAACTGCACATTTTCAATACTGTTTGTATTGAAGACATGAGGAACCGAAAAGATTCATTACTGTTTGCATCGAGGACATGAGGAACCAAACAGATTCATTACTGTTTGTATTGAAGATATAAGGGAGGGAACAGATTCATTACTGTTTGTATTGAAGATAAAAGGAACCGGACATATTCATTACTGTTTTTATTAAATATATAAGGAACCGAGCAGATTCATTACTGTTTGTATTGAAGATACAAGGAACTGAACAGATTCATTACTGTTTGTATTGAAGAAATGAGAAACCGAACAGATTCATTACTGTTTGTATTGAAGATATAAGGAACCGAACAGATTCATTTCTCTTTGTATTGACCACATGAAGAACCAAACATATTCATTACTGTTTGTATCGAAGATATAAGTAACAGAATAGATTATTTATTGTTTGTATTGAAGATACAATGAACGGAACAGATTCATTACTGTTTCTATTGAAGAAAAAAG
>NW_013811480.1:0-498 GCF_000517525.1 Limulus polyphemus
GCAATAAAAGATTTGTATAACCAAACCATATAGATATCTGCTGTTTTAATGATGCAACAAAAGATTTGTATAACCAAGCCATATAAATATCTGCTGTTTTAATGATGCAATAAAAGATTTGTATAACCAAACCATATAGATATCTGCTGTTTTAATGATGCAACAAAAGATTTGTATAACCAAGCCATATAAATATCTGCTGTTTTAATGATGCAATAAAAGATTTGTATAACCAAACCATATAAATGTCTATTGTTTTCATGATGCAATAAAATATTTTTATAACGAGTCATCCAAAGCTTATGTCAATACTATTGTTTAGATACTTCACATGTATACATACCATACTAAGGCATTCTGTTTTTTATATTTTACGTATGCAGTTGACGTTAATGTTTGATATCACAATCTTACAGACTTGATTAATTAGTACTAATAGTTTAAAGAAGATATAGTAGCTTCCTTAACTTTGACTAGATCTTTTAACTACAGAAAAAA
>NW_013811481.1:0-496 GCF_000517525.1 Limulus polyphemus
CTGCCTTCCTCTAGTCTTACACTGCTAAATTAGGGACGGCTAGCGCAGATAGCCCTCGTGTAGCTTTGCGCGAAATTCAAACAAACAAACGTTTATCCGAAACCTCAGCTGAATAATAAAACCTATAGGTTGTAACGTTTAACCGAAACCTCAACTGTATATTAAAACCTATAGGTTGTAACGTTTAACCGAAACCTCAACTGTATATTAAAACCTATAGGTTGTGGCGTTTAACCGAAACCTCAACTGTATATTAAAACCTATAGGTTGTAACGTTTAACCGAAACCTCAACTGTATATTAAAACCTATAGGTTGTAGCGTTTAACCGAAACCTCAACTGTATATTAAAACCTATAGGTTGTGGCGTTTAACCGAAACCTCAACTGTATATTAAAACCTATAGGTTGTGGCGTTTAACCGAAACCTCAACTGTATATTAAAACCTATAGGTTGTGGCGTTTAACCGAAACCTCAACTGTATATTAAAACCTATAG
>NW_013811482.1:0-497 GCF_000517525.1 Limulus polyphemus
TATGCCATGGGCCTTCCCATTGAGATGACAACTTAGGAGACTTGCCTTTGGTCTTTCTGGGATTATACAACCACACCTTGTCACCTGGTACAAAGCTGACTTCAGTAGATCTCTTATCATAACACAGCTAAATTGGAATCAGCAGATGTTTTCAAGTTTGAATGCACTTGATGGTGAATATCATCCATCCTTTCAGATAACACTTTCACGACCTCTGGCACATTTTCAGGCAACTCTTCGTAAGGTGGGCGTCCTGTTATCAGGTCCACTGGCAACCGAATTTCCCGACCAAACATCAGCTTTGCTGTAGTGTATCGAGTGGCTTCACGCTCTGCTGTTCTATAGGCCATCAACAGTGGAGGGAGTAAGACATCCCAGTCATCTTGGCGGCTATTACAAAACTTTGCCAATTCCTGCCCCAGTGTCCAATTGTACTTTTTCTGCCATCCCTTCAGACTGTGGGTGAAGTGGCATTTTCCTGGTCTTTCGTATGCCAA
>NW_013811483.1:0-497 GCF_000517525.1 Limulus polyphemus
GATTTTAAAAACACCTGAAAATAAATGAGCTTGTAAAACAAGGACGTTTGGGTTTCTATGTCAATTATCACAAAAAAATTTACATCAATCATTGATCAGTTTTGGAAAGTAAAAATATGAAAACAGTGTAGCACAAATTTGGTAATACTGATATTGGTAATAACAGTTCTGAACAAAATATGTCTAATTCTCAATAGTTTCTCAAAATAACTCATGATGCAAAATATTCTTGTGTAACAGACTTTCTCCTTAGAAGAAAAAGTGTATCTAAGAGCTAGATGTCAGGCCAAACTTTCTTACAGTTTTAGAATGAATATCTAAAACCAATCAATCGGCAACCTCTTCCAATAAAAGGGTACAATACTTTGTGGTCAAATTAGTGTCGTATTTAAAACCTATTTACCTTTAAGCCTACAAAAACTAAACAAATTGTATATTTGATGACGAGGAACCCACTTTGAGACTAATAATGGCTGGAGACGGCTTAAATGGGTACA
>NW_013811484.1:0-498 GCF_000517525.1 Limulus polyphemus
GCTACTATCCCATCTGGATGAATTGTAAGGTAACACTAGCTACTATCCAAATTGAATGAATTGTAAGGTAATACTAGTTACTATTCAAGCTGAATGAATTGTAAGTTAATACTAGTTACTAATTAACCTGAATGAATTGTAAGGTAATACTAGCTACTATCCAAGCTGAATGAATTGTAAGGAAATACTTGCTACAATCCCATCTGGATGAATTGTAAGGTAACACTAGCTACTATTCAAGCTGAATGAATTGTAAGGTAACACTAGCTACTATCCATGCTGAATGAATTGTAAGGTAACAATAGCTACTATCAAGGTTAATGAATTGTAAGGGAATACTAGCTACTATCCAAGCTGAATGAATTGTAAGGTAACACTAGCTACTATCCAAGCTGAATGAATTGTAAAATAACACAAGCTACTATCCAAGCTGAATGAATTGTAAGGTAACACTAGCTACTATTCTAGCTGAATGAATTGTAAGGTAATATTGGTTAC
>NW_013811485.1:0-498 GCF_000517525.1 Limulus polyphemus
AGGAGGACATTTCTGAGTTAAAAAAACATTGAGTCACCTACGACACAGATTTTACTGGATAGGTATGAGGCAAGATGTGGAAGAATGGTGCAGGACCTGTAGTACATGTTGTGCTAAAAGGGGACCCTGCTCCAATGAAGTTATATCAAGTTGGCACACCAATGGAAAGAGTAGCTGTTGATATTGCTGGTCCTTTGCCCGAAACTCGTGCTGGAAACAAGTACATTTGTGCAGTGATGGATTATTTCACCAAGTGGCCTGAGGCATATGCAATACTAAATCAGGGAGCTACAACTGTAGCTTCGGCTATTAGTGATTCCTTCTTCAGATTTGGTATGCCATACGAATTGCATTCGGATCAAGTCCCTAACTTTGAATCAGCTGTGTTCCATGAATGCTGTAAGTTGTTTGGCATACGAAAGACCAGGACAGTGCCACTTCACCCAGAGTCTGATGGGATGGTAGAAAAGTACAATTCGACACTTGGACAGGAATTGG
>NW_013811486.1:0-491 GCF_000517525.1 Limulus polyphemus
CCTAGGATTTTAGGAAAATATTTTGTTTAACAGTAGAGAGATTCTGATTTCTATAATTTCAACGTTTAGCCCATAGTTAATTAATTATTGTGTTTCACACCAAAAATTGTTTATTTGTTTCAAAAGTATGATAATAATAGCAACTTTAACAGTAAAGAGATTCTGATTTCGATAATTTCAACGTTTAGCCCATAATTAATTAATTATTGTGTTTCACACCAAAATTTTTTGTTTGTTTCAAAAGTATGATAATAATAGCAACTTTAACAGTAAAGAGATTCTGATTTCGATAATTTCAACGTTTAGCCCATATTTAATTAATTAGTGTGTTTCACACCAAAATTTTTTGTTTGTTTGTTTCAAAAATATAATAATAGCAACTTTAACAGTAAAGAGATGCTGATTTCAATAACTACAACGTTTAGCCCATAGTTAATTAATTAGTGTTTCACACCAAAATTTTTTGTTTGTTTCAAAAATATAGTAATAGC
>NW_013811487.1:0-498 GCF_000517525.1 Limulus polyphemus
GTGTAGAGTATTTACTGCACCATTGATATCGTGCACTATGTAGAGTATTTACTACACTAAAGATAGGTCCAATATATCGATTATTTACAACTCCAAGGATAGGGTACACTATGTAGAGTACTTACTGCACCAAGGACAGGGTACTGTATGTAGAGTATTTACTGCACCAGAGATATATTACACTATGTAGAGTATTTACTACACCATTGATAGGGTACAGTATGTAGAGTATTTTCTACACCAGAGATATAGTACACTATGTAGAGTATTTTCTACACCATTGATAGGGTACAGTATGTAGAGTATTTACTACACCAGGGATAGGGTACACTATGGAGAATATTTACTGCACCAGGTATAGGGTACACTATGTAGAGTATTTATTCACCTAGTTAGGGTACAGTATGTAGAGTATTTACTGCACCTGGATAAGTTACTGTATGTAGAGTATTTACTGCACCAGGGATAGAGTACACTATGTAGAGTATTTATTTCATC
>NW_013811488.1:0-943 GCF_000517525.1 Limulus polyphemus
GAACACTTCATGGTGTCTTCCGCATCCCCCATATAATGAAATAATAGGAATAACTTGTTTTGACCACTACATGGTGTCTTCTGCATCCCTCATCAAATAGAAGAAGAGGAACAACTTGTTTTGACTACTATGTGGTGTCTTCTGCATCCCTCATCTAATAGAAGACGAGGAACAACTTCTTTTGACCACAACGTGGTGTCTTCTGCATTCTTCATCTCATAGAAAACGAGGAACAACTTCTTTTGACCACTACGTGGTGTCTTCTGCATCCCTCAGCTAATAGAAGGAGAGGAACAACTTCTTTTGACCACTACGTGTTGTCTTCTGCATCCCTCATCTAATAGAAGAAGAGTAACAACTTCTTTTGACCACTACGTGGTGTCTTCTGCATCCCCGATATATAGGAAGAATAGGAACAACTTCTATTGATCACTACATGGTGTCTTCTGCATCTCACATCTAATAGAAGACGAGGAACAACTTCTTTTGACCACTACGTGGTGTCTTTCGCATCCCCCATATAATCGAAGAATAGGAATAACTTGTTTTGACCACTACGTGGTGTCTTCTGCATTCCTCATCTAATAGAAAACGAGGAACAACTTCTTTTGACCACTAAATGGTGTCTTCTGCATCCCTCATTTAATGAAAGAAGTGGAACAACTTGTTCTGACCTCTACATGGTGTCTTCCACAATCCCGTTATAATAGAAGAAGAGGAACAACTTGTTTTCACCATTACATGGTGTCTTCTGCATCCCTCATTTCATAGAAGAAGAGGAACAATTTGTTTTGACCACTACATGGTGTCTTCTGCATCCTTCATTTAATGGAAGAAGAGGAACATTTTTTTTACCACTACATGGTGTCTTCCGCATCCCCCATATAATGGAAGAAGAGGAACAACTTGTTTTGACCACTACGTGGTGTCTTCTGCATCTCCG
>NW_013811489.1:0-494 GCF_000517525.1 Limulus polyphemus
GGGTGACGGAACAATGAGTAATTGAACTGCAGTCAGAGAATGGTAATTGAACTGAGTATTGTCGAGCACGTAAGACGTTCTAGCGTTTGTTATAGAGCGACTGTTGAAATTAAGTGCATCGGTAAAGTTGTATTCAGAAAGAATAAACCAGTTTTATTTAAGAAAGGACTTGTGTCGCTGAAGTTTCGTTGGAACGAATTTACGGAAAATTAATTAACGAACGAACGGAGACGTAACAGTATTTTAAATATATCATCAGAACTTTACAATGTTATACAGTTTCCTTTTATAACAATATCTATGTAGTGATTGAGTCAAGTTCAGTTCTATTACATGGTAATCCAGAAACCAAAACAATGGTGTCAACCAATTTCAAACAGATTATCCACATTTATAAAGATTGTTACGACAGCGGAATGATCATGAATTTCCTAGTGCGTTCGAGACGTCCTTGTTTTCGTATATAAGCCTGGCGAGAAAAACTCGCGGCATGA
>NW_013811490.1:0-1684 GCF_000517525.1 Limulus polyphemus
TGTCAATAAGACGGGACAAGATTTAACAATACTGTGTCCTGTCAATAAGAAGATACAGGATTTATCAATACTGTGTACTGTCAACAAGAGGACACAAGATTTAACAATACTGTGTCCTGTCAATAAGAAGAAAAAGGATTTATCAATAATGTGTACTGTTAATAAAAAGACATTATGATAGTACACAGTATCGTTAAATCTTGATCTTCTTATTGACAGGACACAGTAATGTTAAATCTTGTGTCTTCTTATTGACAGTACACATTATTGATAAATCTTGTCTCTTCTTATTGACAGTACACAGTATCGTTAAACCTTGTGTCTTCTTATTGACAGTGTACAGTATTGATAAATCCTGTATCGTCTTATTGACAGGACTCAGTATGTTAAATCTTGTGTCTTTTTACTGACAGTACACAGTATTGTTAAATCTTGTGGCTTGTTATATATAGTACACAGTATCATTAAATGTTATAACTTGGACAGTATCGTTAAATTTTTCTTGTTATGATAGTACTCATAATATTTAATGATACTGTGTACTATCACTAACAAGCCAAAAGATATAACG
Source organism: Limulus polyphemus (assembly GCF_000517525.1). Lineage (NCBI taxonomy): Eukaryota > Metazoa > Arthropoda > Merostomata > Xiphosura > Limulidae > Limulus > Limulus polyphemus. The sequence goes on from NW_013811490.1 coordinate 572, forward strand.
TTACTGTGTACTGTTTTTAAATCTTGTGTCTTTTTATTGACAGTACACAGTATTGATATATCCTGTATCTTCTTATTGACAGTACACAGTTTTGATAAATCCTGTATCTTCTTATTGACAGGACACAGTATTGATAAATCCTGTATCTTCTTATTGTAAGGACTCAGTATTATTAAATTATGTTTCTTTTACTGACAGGACACAGTAACTGACAGGACACAGTATTGTTAAATCTTGTGTCTTCTTGTTGATAAATCCTTTTTCTTCTTATTGACAGGACACAGTATTATTAAATTATGTTTCTTTTTGTTATTGATAGTACACATTATCATTAAATGTTATGACTTGTTATGATAGTACACAGTATCGTTAAATCTTGAGTCTTCTTATTGACAGTACACATTATTGAGTGTCTTTTTACTGACAGTACACAGTATCGTTAAATCTTGTGGCTTATTGTTAAATCTTCCTTGTGTCTTCTTATTGACAGTACACAGTATTGATAAATCCTGTATCTTCTTATTGACAGGACACAGTATTATTAAATCTTGTGTATTCTTATTGACAGTACATAGTATATTTAAATTTTGTGTCTTCTTATTGACGGTACACAATATCGTTAAATCTTGTGTCTTCTTATTGACAGTACACAGTATTGATAAATCCTTTATCTTCTTATTGACAGGACACAGTATTGTTAAATCTTGTATCTTCTTATTGACAGTACACAGTATTGATAAATCCTGTATCTTCTTATTAACAGGACACAGTATTGTTAAATGTTGTGTCTTCTAATTGACATTACACAGTGTTGATAAATCCTGTATCTTCTTATTGACAGGATATGGTATTTCTAAATTTTTTGTCTTCTTATTGACAGTACACAGTATCGTTAAATCTTGTGTCTTCTTATTGAGAGTACACAGTATTGATAAATCCTGTATCTTCTTATTGACAGGACTCATTAGTACACAGTATCGTTAAAAATCAATAAGAAGACAAGATTTACCAATACTGTGTACTGTCAATAAGCAGACACAAGATTTATCAATACCGTTTACTCTCAATAAGAAGACACAAGATTTAACAATACTATGTACTATCAAAAAGAAG
>NW_013811491.1:0-739 GCF_000517525.1 Limulus polyphemus
TACCTTGTCTCCTGGTACAAAGCTGACTTCAGTAGATTCCTTATCATAAGATAGCTTCATCGAATCAGCAGACGTTTTCAAGTCTGAATGCACTTGATGGTGAATATCATCCATCCTTTCCGATAACACTTACACAAACTCTGACATATTCACAGGCAACTCTTCATAATTTGGGCGTCCCTTATGCTTAGGTCCCCTTTTAGCACTACATGTATTGCATGTCCTGCACCATTCTTCCCCATCTCGCCTCATACCTATCCAGTAAAATCTTTGTCGTAGATGACTCAATGTCTTCCTAATTCCGAGATGCCCTCCTGTTAAATTATCATGGGATTGACGCAGCACAACTTCCAGTAACTTCCTCGGTATAACTGTTTGCCAAGTCGTCACTTTCCCATCTGTAGTTCCCATCTCCGGACAAGAATACCATTTTCAAGCTTCAACTGCTCCCATTGCGCCCAATAGTGCTTTATCACAGGGCGCAAAACACTTATTTTTAGGAAATCAATTATAGGCTTCAAATCTTGGTCTTTCTCCTGTTCTGATTTGATGTCTGTATTTAGTTCCACTTCATCATTATCAACTTTCTCAGTCGGCTTGACTTCAGCTCGATGGCACCCAATCAGCTCAACCCCTCTTTTAATAGTTACCGGAACTTGGCCTTTGTTATTCCCAAACGTCATTTTATCAAAATCAATTACAAACTTTCTCGGTAGTAGATAGTCCAATCCTAATATGC
>NW_013811492.1:0-498 GCF_000517525.1 Limulus polyphemus
TTACCAAATTTGTTACCACCATACTCATCTTTAGCGTTATTTGGTACAATAACTCCACGAAAACCTAGGTGTAACTCTAATTACCGAATTTAGAACCACCATACTCATCTTTAGCCTTGCATGGTACAACTACTACATGAACACCTAGGGGTAACTCTAGTTTCCGAATTTATAACCACCATACTGATCTTTAGCTTTACTTGGTACAAGTACTCCATAAACACCTAGGTGTAACTTTAGTTACCGAATTTGTAACCACGATACTCGTGTTTAGCGTTACTTGGTACAACAACTCCACGAATACCTAGGTGTAACTCTAGTTACCTAATTCATAACCACCATACTTATCGCTAGAATTACTTGGTACAAGAACTCCACAAACACCTAGGTGTAACTATAGTTACCGAGTTTATAACCACCATACTCATCGTTAGCCTTACTTGGTACAAAAACAAATACACGAACACCTAGGAGTAACTCTAGTTACTGAATTTATAA
>NW_013811493.1:0-811 GCF_000517525.1 Limulus polyphemus
AATGTGTACTGTCAGTAAGAAAACATAAGATTTAACAATAATGTGTCCTGTCAATAAGAAGACACAAGATTTAACGATACTGCGTACTGTCAATAAGAAGACACAATATTCAACGATAATGTGTACTGTCAGTAAGAAAATACGAGATTTAACAATAATGTGTACTGTCAATAAGAAGACACAATATTCAACGATAATGTGTACTGCCAGTAAGAAAACATAAGATTTAACAATAATGTGTCCTGTCAATAAGAAGACACAAGATTTAACGATTCTGTGTACTGTCAATAAGAGGACACAAGATTTAACAATACTGTGTACTGTCAAAAAGAAGACACAAGATTTAACGATACTGTGTACTGTCAATAAGAAGACACAAGATTTAACGATACTGTGTTCTGTCAATAAGAAGACACAAGATTTAACGATACCGTGTACTTTCAATAAGAAGACACAAGATTTAACAATACTGTGTTCTGTCAATAAGAAGACAAAAGATTTAACAATACTGTGTACTATCAATAAGAAGACACACAATTTAGCAATACTTTATTGACAGTACATAGTATCGTTAAATCTTGTGTCTTTTTATTGATAGTACACCTTCGTTAAATCTTGTGTAATACTGTGTACTCTCAATAAGAAGACACACGATTTAGCAATACTGTGTACTATCTATAAAAAGACCCAAATTTAAAGATACTGTGTACTGTCAATAAGAAGAAAGAAGATTTAACGATACTATGTACTTTCAATAAGAAGACACAAGATTTAACAATATTGTGTACTGTCAATAAGAAGACACAAGATT
>NW_013811494.1:0-498 GCF_000517525.1 Limulus polyphemus
GTCCAAGCGAGGATATGTTGCAGGATACTCTAAAATCAGAGTACAAGTGAGGGCTGTATGGTAATGCAGCTAGGCAACATGTAAATGAAGCAAATAACGCTCAAGCAACATTGTTAGACCTAATCGAAGTAGCTACATGAGAAGAGCTACGAGAAAAGCAATTATATACGCACAAATATTCGAAATATTCGCCTATAAATACGGTTAATAACTTAGACAAGGCTAATCCATCGGATACAACGACGCAGAATAAGTCCGATAGCTTCCAGTGTTACAACTGTGGAAAAGTTGGACACATGGCTAAAAGTTGCTTCAAGAAATCAAAAAGAAACGACCAGACAGTGTGCTATAACTGTAGCATTACAGGTCACATGGCACGTGACTGTCGACGCCCACGAAAAATTGAAAATGGAAAAGCCCCAAAGGCTGGAACCTATGGAAGAAGGTTTACTATTAGTAAACCTACTATCTCTAAAGGTCCAAAAACCGTAATCCCCG
>NW_013811495.1:0-1447 GCF_000517525.1 Limulus polyphemus
CGTTAATAGTATAGTGTCTCAATGATTTGATTTTTAACGATATAAGCACCCTCCGATATTTTTCTATTAGTTTTCCGTCATAAAAGCACTTTATTTCTATTTTCCAAAAAATTCATATTTTCACCTAAATGCCAAGGCTATAGCCCATGTTTTACTCAAAATTTGAAAAAAATAGTTTTTCCTTATATTTCAATGCGATGATGCCATTGATGTAAGACTTTCAAAATGGATATCCTTTCATCAAAATTCCCAATAGTTGTTTTATAATCTGTTATCAAAATTTCGATTATCTTCGAATTTACTGTTTTTTGTATTCTTTTATGTTGCAAATATATTTTAGCTTTAAAAAGAAGATTATTCAAACAAAATCACAGCATCTAAAAGGCCATGACGTATTCTTATTAAATTTAAAGAAATATATTATGTCCCATGAAAATCTAAAAAAAATTGAACTTTCGCTAAATCAGAGTAAAAACAATCGATAAAGGGGAGTTTATGCTTATATCGTCGGAAAAGTCAAAATTGAGACATTATAGCAAATATCGGATGGCGGAAAACTAATAGAATCATAAAAGCACTTTATTTCTATTTTCCAATTTTTTGGAAAATAGAAATAAAGTGCTTTTATGACGGAAAACTAATAGAAAAATATCGGATGGTGCTTATATCGTCGGAGAAGTCAAAATTGAGACATTATAGCATTAACGAAAAATATTATGTTTCGTGAAAAGCTAAAAAAAATTGAACTTTCGCTAAACCAGAGTAAAAACAATCGATAAAGGGGAGTTTATTTAATAAGAATACGTCATGGCCTTTTAGATGCTGAGATTTTGTTTGAATAATCTTCTTTTTAAAGCTAAAATATATTTGCAGCATAAAAGAATACAAAAAACAGTAAATTCGAAGATAATCGAAATTTTGATAACAGATTATGAAATAACTATTGGGAGTTTTGATGAAAGGATATCCATTTTGAAAGTCTTACATCAATGGCATCATCGTATTGAAATATAAGGAAAAACTATTTTTTTTCAAATTTTGAGTAAAACATGAGCTATAGCCTTGGCATTTCGGTGAAACAATGAATTTTTTCCAATGCTATAGCCCATGTTTTTTTGTATTGAAATATAAGGAAAAAGTCTTACATCAATGGCATCATTTTCAAAATGGATATCCTTTCATCAAAACTCCCAATAGTTATTTCATAATCTGTTATGAAAATTTTGGTTATCTTCGAATTTACATTTTCTTGTATTCTCTATTTACAACATAGAGTTGAGCTTTAAAAGAAGATTATTCAAACAAAATCTCAGCGCGTAAAACGCCATGACGTCTTCATTTAAACTAAGCTCCACCTTTTCAATTGTTTTTAATCTGGGTTAGCGAAGGTTAAATTTTTTAAGCTTTTCACGGGACATAATATTTTTCGTTAATATTATAGTGTCTC
>NW_013811496.1:0-814 GCF_000517525.1 Limulus polyphemus
GGTGTTGACATTATTCAGCATGTTGACGGTCTTAATAAGGGCTTCCGTCTAGCTGCTCTGCAACGATAACCCAATCTGTGGAGAATCCATTGAACAGATTTCGGGCTCATACCACCAGCTTTGGCCACTTCTGCAGTCGTTAATCTGGGATCCATTTCGATGCTCCTCTTGACAGCCCTTTTTGTCCTCTCCGATGGACCAGGACAACCCGGACGCTGCTCAGTTGTTTCCTTGCCATGTTTCCTGAACTGCTCGATGATTCTGTTGACTGTCGAAAGCAGGATTCCCAAATTCTGCGAAATTTGCCGCTGACTTATTCCACCATCTGCTTGACCAACTATCCTTCTTCTAACAAAATCTGACAATTCGAGAGAACCTTGAGTTCTAGGCATGTTGTAGCACAAGATAATTAGCGTGCGGACCATTTTCATTTATACAGTGCTCTGTGAACACAAAATAGTTAGCATAAATCAGTTAAATGACGAAAAATTAGGTGTTTATTTACTTGTGACCACTCAGTGTATATGCAGTGAGGGTACCATTACCTTTATCTGAGCCATCCCAGTCCTTCTAACCAGATTTAAATTATTCGTGAAATTGTATTATCATTATTATCGCTGTCACTTATGCCACCCACGGTCTATGTAGTGCATGATCGGGGTGAAGAGATGATCGTTTCTGAACACCCCCCCCCCCCGATTGCTTTTGGCCCTGGATCGAAATTATTTATTTAAATATAATTTGACTTAAAGTTAAAAGTTTTAAATCGAAATACCTGCCATGGTAAACTAAACCACATATACAGTGAGATGGG
>NW_013811497.1:0-1163 GCF_000517525.1 Limulus polyphemus
GATCCATAAGCATTGGTTAGGCCAAGCAAACTAGATTATCAGCTTTTGGCTTAAGTTTCCAAAAGAATCATGCGAGTGGACGGTTGTTATTTGTTATTCATTGTCAACTTTTAAATACAATTTTGCTAAATTTTGTGAAATTCTCATAATTAAAGACAGTTTTGCGTCACGTGATATTAGCTTAAGCTATTAGCGTAAATAATGATGCTTGATACGGCTGTACCGAGTGCATGCGGGTAATGACAAGAAACTGTTAATCTAGATTCCATGGCGTTACTATAAAGAAAGTTATTAACACTGTTTTAGAGAGGAAAAACTACCCCAATATATTTTAAAGAATCTGGTTGGTTCTGTAAATTAAAGATCTTTGTTTTACCCACCATAATGCCCCAAGCTGAACAAAAAACGCGGCCTAGCTAACTAATGAATGAATATTTACTGTAAAATTCTTATCAATAATAGAAGTGTACCTACGAGTTTAGCTGATAATCTTAACTTTTTAAGTAATGACTAGATAGCGTACAGCTTATGTTTAAAACTTGCATTAATATTTATTTCGACATAACTTGTTCATTATCGAGATCTCGTCATGGCACTTACAGTTTTGCACATACATGTCTAATAAAGATCTATCTAATCAAAAACACCTTAGGTGTGAATAAAAGGTGCGGCCAAGAAAGGATTGAGCGTGCAGCTTAAAGGAATGGTATTGGAAAGTATTGAATGGCCATGATAAATCCGCTGGGGAAACTAAATGAAATTCAGACTGTTTGTTCACACCTAATTAATTCGATACGTAACTTAAACTGAAGGATTTAAATGACATCATGCCTGCCTTATATTATATAATAACACGCCAAATGTTATTTTACTATTACAAATATTCTTCCTTACTGTAAAAGCTGTAACTTGTAAAAAATAATACTTATAATCAGTAAGTAAACTTGAAATTAAATTATTAAGATGTAAAATAGTTATATTAAAAAGGGGATTTACATACGTATAATCTTCAAGTTATGGGTGTGCTAAAGACACTTGTTTTGCTGTTAATCTGCAGGTAAATATAGATATTTTTGGACCAAAAGGGGTTTGTTCGCATACCTTGAATCACTCTGATAACTTTTAAACTGAAAATTATACACAACGACGACATCGTTTTTTTG
>NW_013811498.1:0-498 GCF_000517525.1 Limulus polyphemus
GTGTACCGCGTCTGTTCTAACAGTGTTTATTTTGTACAACATTTCTAGTCTACCGTGCATGTTCTAACAGTATTTATTTTGTACAACATTTCTAGTCTACCGTGTCTGTTCTAACAGTGTTTATTTTGTACAACATTTCTAATCTACCGTGTTTGTTCTAACAGTGTTTATTTTGTACAACATTTCTAATCTGCCGTGTCTGTTCTAACAGTGTTTATTTTGTACAACATTTCTAATCTGCCGTGTCTGTTCTAACAATGTTTATTTTGTACAACATTTCTAATCTACCGTGTCTGTTCTAACAGTGTTTATTTTGTACAACATTTCTAATCTGCCGTGTCTGTTCTAACAGTGTCTATTCTGTACAATGTTTTCTAATTTGCCGTGTCTGTTCTAACAGTGTTTATTTTGTACAACATTTCTAATCTGTCGTGTCTGTTCTAACAGTGTTTATTTTGTACAACATTTCTAGTCTACCGTGCCTGTTCTAACAGTGTT
>NW_013811499.1:0-498 GCF_000517525.1 Limulus polyphemus
GATTAAGATCTCTGAAATTGTTTTCTCTTGAAAAAAAGAGTTAGAGGGGATATGAGTGAGGTGTTTAAGATTGTTAAGGGAATTGATAGTGTTAATGCACAGGGTCTGGCAACTGCTCGGGGTGCAACTGCCCTGAGAGTACCAAAAGCCCTTCGTAAAAATGATTGCTTACATGAGTACAATATTTAGGGCAAGCTTTAAAAGTACCCACTGGTTCCTCTATGATTCTTGATAAAAGAAGTGTTAAAGGAGATCTGATTGAGGTGTTTAAGATCGTTAAGGGACCTGATAGTGTTGATGTATCATTTTTTTATATTTATTGTTGATAATAATAGGACTAGGGAATACAAATATAAATTTTGGTAGGGTAGGAGTCATCTTCAGCTAAAAACAGATTTATTTTACTAACAGGAATGGATTGCTTTCGGATGTTGTGGGGGCAGTAAATTAAATGAGCTTAAGAGAAAGCTTGATAACTATGTGAATGATAAGGTTTTT
>NW_013811500.1:0-982 GCF_000517525.1 Limulus polyphemus
TATAATATTGTTTGATTCTACGTTCGTCAAACACTAATATTGTTTGAGTCTACGTTCGTCAAACGCTGGTCATATAATGAAATATAATATTGTTTGAGTCTACGTTCGTCAAACGCTGGTCATATAATGAAATATAATATTGTTTGAGTCTAAGTTCGTCAAACACTGGTCATATAATGAAATATAATATTGTTTGAGTCTATTTTACTCAAACACTGGTCATATAATGAAATATAATATTGTTTGAGTCTAAGTTCGTCAAACACTGGTCATATAATGAAATATAATATTGTTTGAGTCTACGTTCGTTAAACACTGGTCGATTAATGGAAACTGGCTCTATCTGACCTTGTGGTCAAGTGATGTGACCTGACATTAGATGAACCTGTTGTCCTTATGGTCATACTGTTGGTGAAAGGGGTCAGAATTAAATCTTTTTTACAGGCGATTTTTGATGAATTTACATAATATCAAATTACAGTAATTATGATTACCACTTTGCTTTGAGTTATACTGCATGGAAATTATCAGTCAACATTCGAGGGCCTGAGACATAACAGTCACCAATATGTTTCATACCTGTGCTATTTTCAAATATTTGTTGACAACCAAATCTCGGAACTGAAGAAAATCAGTAATCGGTTGCTTATGTTCTTGTTTCCTATTATATATCATTTCTTCCCTAACTCCTAAGCGGTGACAAAAGACTCATTCATAAGATCATCTCTCATTTCTTGATCCACTTTTTACCCATAAAAGCGATCCTTTGTTTACTGATCTTGTTTTCATCGATAAAAACAATTCGTTATTTCTTGATCCTCTTTTCATCCATTCCTGATCTTCTCTATCTCCAATTTCCTAATCCTTATAATGCCTGACAGAACCTTTCATTCGCCTTAACCCTAAACCTTTCATTCACCCTAACCTAAACCTTTCATTCGCCTTAACCCTAAACCTTTCATTCACCCTAACCTAAACCTTT
>NW_013811501.1:0-963 GCF_000517525.1 Limulus polyphemus
TTAAAACAAGACCGGGAAATTGGACCCTTTATCAGTAACCTTGGTGAACAAAACCTTAAAACAAGACCGGGAAATTGGACCCTTTATCAGTAACGTCGATGAACGACTAACCCGAGAACAAGACCGGGAAATTGGACCCTTTGTCAGTAACCTTGGTGAACAACTAACCCTAGAACAAGACCACGCCTTTTGTCTCATATAACTGATATCAATATAAACAAAAAATATAGTAATTTAAAGATCATTTTGTGAGGAATCACAACAATTAAACAGCATATCACAACAATTAAACAGCATATCACAACAATTAAACAGTATATCACAACAATTAAACAGTATATCACAACAATTAAACACCATGCTATATTCACATGTATGTGAAGAGGCACTGTTTACACAGAAGAAAACATCGGTGTGAAAAGACAAAAGTTACAATTGTCGGTTTTGATATGAAGTTATATGTTGATATATAATGAAAACTAATTACGACGTATACCATTCTTTTTATTACCGATAGGATACAAACGTATACATATTTACATTCATACGTACGGGGTATCGGATACGGCACAGAACGATAGAAAGACAGTAAGAAGCCAAGTAAGACGAAACAGTAATTCCTCGGATACGCATTAGCCTAATTGAAGAGTGGTCGATTCTTGGTCATCCTCTTTCAAAAATCACGAAATACAGTCTGTCTCAAACTTACGTACTTTGCAAATAACACACGGTACCATCTAAAAAAATGTGATACGTTCCAGCTCTTAAAAATTCAGGATTCGATTCCTGTGGTGGGCACACAGCAGGTAGCCCATTGTGCAGCTATGCGCTTAAACAAAAACCAATCTGTATAAACTAGTAATACCGCTATGTTTATTATTGTTTATCAACTAGTTGTACCGCTATGTTTATCATTGTGTATTAACTAGTTGTACCGCTATGTTTATCATTGTGTATCAACTA
>NW_013811502.1:0-497 GCF_000517525.1 Limulus polyphemus
AACATATATCTAGTAAATGCTAGGGCATTCACGAAGGAACGGGATATTTCTAGAAAATAGGTGGCGTGACACTAGTCACGTGACCTCGCTGACGCAACACTGCCCCTCCTTAGTATTGTTCGTCCCGAACAATAGCCACATACAATAAACCAATAACAATAACTTAATTAAATGTAAAGAATTACAATCACAAAATTACAAATCAACAAAGTCTCTTAATTTTACGGGACGTATCTTCTTCCGTACTGGTCTCCGTCTCGTTGGCTTCTGCTTCATATGGGGTTCATCTGCTTCATCAGGAAATGTCCTATCGTCGATAACAGTCACATAAGTGGTAGTAACTTCATCAAGAGCTTCACTGTTTCCTTTCTCAAAACTGAGTAGAGTTTCTTCTTCGATGGTGGCTTCTTCAGGTGGCTCGTCTTCAGCAGCGTCATTTGTTCTGTTGTTCACTTCGTCCCAACTGAAATGTCATGGACCGTGATAATGTCAAAGCC
>NW_013811503.1:0-497 GCF_000517525.1 Limulus polyphemus
AAGATAGTTCTCGTGTAGCTTTGCGCAAAATTCAAAGCAAACTAACCCACTGTAACAAGCTTCTTGAAAGAACGGTGAGGCCAATCTTAAACCACACGTGTACTCCAGCTTCCGAAATTGGAATACCATTTTATATTTTTTATGGTGATACTTCACTGTACTAGCTTGCCGCATCTGTGATGACACTTCACTATATTAACTTGTCACATCTGCGGTGACACTTCACTATATTAACTTGTCGCATCTGCTGTGACACTTCACTATGTTAACTTGTCACATCTGCTGTGACACTTCACTATGTTAACTTGTCACATCTGCGGTGACACTTCACTATATTAACTTGTCGCACCTGCTGTGACACTTCACTATATTAACTTGTCGCATCTGCTGTGACCTTTCACTATGTTAACTTGTCGCATCTGCTGTGACCCTTCACTATGTTAACTTGTCACATTTGCGGTGACACTTCACTATACTAACTTGTCGCATCTGCTGTG
>NW_013811504.1:0-498 GCF_000517525.1 Limulus polyphemus
TAGATACGAAACCTGCTGAATAAACAGTACAGGTATTATGTTTGGTAGATCCAAAACCTGCTGAATAAACAGTACAGGTAGTATGTTTGGTAGATCCGAAACCTGCTGAATAAACAGTACAGATATTATGTTTGGTAGATCCGAAACCTGCTGAATAAACAGTACAGGTATAGATCCAAAACCTGCTGGATAAACAGTACAGATATTATATTTGGTAGATCCGAAACCTGCTGAATAAACAGTACAGGTATTGATCCAAAACCTGCTGAATAAACAGTACAGGTATTGATCCGAAACCTGCTGAATAAACAGTACAGGTATTATGTTTGGTAGATCCAAAACCTGCTGAATAAACAGTACAGGTATAGATCCAAAACCTGCTGAATAAACAGTACAGGTATTATGTTTGGTAGATCCAAAACCTGCTGAATAAACAGTACAGGTATTGATCCAAAACCTGCTGAATAAACAGTACAGATATAATGTTTGGTAGATCCG
>NW_013811505.1:0-782 GCF_000517525.1 Limulus polyphemus
GTAATAACTATTTTATTTCTATAATGATGTTATGTGTAGACTTTATATCAACTTCATAATAAAAGGAATGTAGTAACTATTTTATTTCTGTAATGATGTTATGTGTAGACTTTATATCAACTTTATAATAAAAGGAATGTAAGAACTATTTTATTTCTGTAATGATGTTATGTGTAGACTTTATATCAACTTTATAATAAAAGGAATGTAATGACTATTTTATTTCTGTAATGATGTTATGTGTATACTTTATATCAATTTCATAATAAAAGGAATGTAATAACTATTTTATTTCTGTAATGATGTTATGTGTAGACTTTATATCAACTTCATCATAATAGGAATGTAATAACTAATTTACTTCTGTAATGATGTTATGTGTAGACTTTATATCAATTTCATAATAAAAGGAATGTAATAACTATTTTATTTCTGTAATGATGTTATGTGTAGACTTTATATCAACTTTATAATAAAAGGAATGTAAGAACTATTTTATTTCTGTAATGATGTTATGTGTAGACTTTATATCAACTTTATAATAAAAGGGAATGTAGTAACTATTTTATTTCTGTAATGATGTTATGTGTAGACTTTATATCAACTTCATCATAAAAGGAATGTAATAACTAATTTACTTCTGTAATGATGTTATGTGTAGACTTTATATCAACTTCATAATAAAAGGAATGTAAGAACTATTTTATTTCTGTAATGATGTTATGTGTAGACTTTATATCAATTTCATAATAAAAGGAATGTAAGAACTATTTTATTTCTGT
>NW_013811506.1:0-494 GCF_000517525.1 Limulus polyphemus
TTAAATGTTTAATCAGAAGTTTTTATTTACCATATATATATAAATATGTCCTTGTAAGTGTTTAATCAAAATTTTTATTTACCATATATATATATATATTTATCGTTGTAAATGTTTAATCAAAAATTTTTATTTACCATATATATATATATTTATCGTTGTAAATGTTTAATCAGATGTTTTTATTTACCATAGATGTATATATCGTTGTAAGTGTTTCATCAGAAGTTTTTATTTACCATACATTTATATATAGCGATGTGAATTTTTAATCAGAAGTTTTATTTACCATGTATATCGTTGAGAATATTTAATAAGAAGTTTTATTTATCATGTATATATATGTAGTTGAGAATGTTTAATCAGAAGTTTTTATTTACCATAGATATATATATAGCAATGTGAATCTTTAACAGAAGTTTTTATTTACTATATATATATATATATATGTATCGCTGTAAATGTTTACTCAGTAAGTTTTTTTTACCAAATAT
>NW_013811507.1:0-498 GCF_000517525.1 Limulus polyphemus
AGCCATTACAATCTCTAGTAATTACAAATACCCAAAAAACAACAACATAAAACACAGCTATGTTGTGGGTTTTTATGTAAATCATAATAACAACTGATGTGCTTTGGTATGTTCTTCGAAAGTATTATGTTTCAAGAGTAAAGAAACCCAAAATTAAGAGTAACAAATATTTTAAAGTCCATATGTCATGTTGTGTTGTAGCCTACAGAATGCATAATTCTTCTCGTGATTCATGACATGCGCACGTTTTACTGACATCACGACAGTACAAATTGCAACGTTGGGTGTACCTTATGTGACGTCCTCGAAGAAGAAAGGTCCACCTTTCGGAAGCGCTCGGATTATAGGGTTTTTATTCATTTCTTATGTGACGTCATTTTAGTGTCTACTTACTCACTGACCGACTACGTTAAATAATACTTTACCAGAACTAAACTAGAATAGTTGGAGAATATAACACTACGTTAAATAATTCTTTACCAGAACTAAACTAGAATC
>NW_013811508.1:0-619 GCF_000517525.1 Limulus polyphemus
CTAGCTCTAGTTACAGAATTTATAACCACCATACTCGTCTTTAGCCTTACTTGGTACAACTACTCCATGAACACCTATGTGTAACTCTAGTTACCGAATTTATAACCATCATATTCATCTTTAGCCTTACTTGGTACAACTACTCCATGAACACCTAGGTGTAACTCTAGTTTCCGAATTTATAACAACCATACTCATCTTTAGGATTACTTGGTACAACTACTCCATGAACACCTAGGTGTAACTCTAGTTACAGAATTTATAACCACCATACTCATCTTTAGGGTTATTTGGTACAACTACTCCACGAATACTTACATGTAACTCTAGTTATCGAATTTATAACCACCATATTCATCTTTAGCCTTACTTGTTACAACTACTCCATAAACACCTAGTTAACGCATATGTAACCAGGAGTTGTTGTACCAAGTAGGGCTAAAGGTAAGTATGGACACCTAGGTTTTCGATCGGTAACTAGAGTTTGTGTAACCCCACACTCATCTTTAGCGTTATTTGGTACAAGAACTCCACGAACACCTAGGTGTAACTCTAGTAATTGAATTTATAACCCAAATACTCATCTTTAGCCTTACTTGGTACATCTACTCCATGAACA
>NW_013811509.1:0-496 GCF_000517525.1 Limulus polyphemus
TCTTTGCGTAGGTGACTCAATGTCTTCTTAACTCCGAGATGTCCTCCTGTTAAACTATCATGGGACTGATGCAGCACAACATCCCGTAACTTTCTCTGTATAACCGTTTGCCAGGTCGTCACTTTCCCATCTTCAGAGAAAAATACCATCTTCGAGCTTCAACTGGTCCCATTGTGCCCAATAGTTCTTTGTCATAGGGCTTAGACTAGACACCTTCTCCCAAGCAGGGCACAAAACAATTGTTTTTAGAAAATCAATTATTGGCTTCAAATCTTGGTCTTTCTTCTGCTATGATTTAATATCTATACCTGGTTCCATTTCACCATCATCAACTCCTTCAGTCATTTTGACTTCGGCTTGATGGCACCTGGTTAGCTCAACCTCTCTTTTGCAGCAATGTCTGCAGTCATTTTTGCATGGTCTTTGGTTCAGTCCATCGGCATTTCCATGAGATTTTCCTTCTCTGTATTCAATATCATAATTATGCTTGTCTATT
>NW_013811510.1:0-1581 GCF_000517525.1 Limulus polyphemus
GATACATGGACCAGCATTGTTTGTACAACAAACAATTACACATGTCAAGGAACATGTTCTTGAGCTAAAGATACGTGGACCAGCATTGTTTGTACACAAAACAATTCACAAGTCAATGAACATGTTCAGTGAGCTAAAGATACGTGGACCAGCATTATTTGCATAACAAAATTATTCACATGTCAAAGAACATGTTTGGGGAGCTAAATATACGTCGACAAGCATTGTTTGTAGAATAAAACAATTCACATGTCATGTAACATTTCCACATAGCTAAAGATACGTGGACCAGCATTGTTTGTACAACAAAACAATTTAAATAACAAAGAACCTGTTCTTGAGCTAAAGATACGTGGACCAGCATTGTTTGTACAACAAAATAATTCACATGTCAAGGAACATGTTTGGTGAGCTAAAGATACGTGGACCAGCATTGTCTGTACAACAAAATAATTTATATGTCAATGAACATGTTCGGTGAGCTAAAGATAAATGGATGCTGGTCCACGTATCTTTAGCTCACTGAACATGTTCATTGACATGTGAATTGTTTTCTTTTACAAACAATGCTGGTCCACGTATCTTTAGCTCAAAAACAGGTTCGTTGACATGTGTATTATTTCGCTGTACAAACAATGCTGGTCCACGTATCTTTAGCTCAAGAATAGGTTCCTTGACATGTGAATTGTTTTGTTGTACAAACAATGCTGGTCCACGTAACTTTAGCTCACTGAAAATGTTCCTTGACATGTGAATTATTTTGTTGTACAAACAATCCTGGTCCACGTATTTTAATCTCACCGAACATGTTCCTTGACATAGAAATTATTTTGTTGTACAAACAATGCTGGTCCACGTATCTTTAGCTCAAGAACAGGTTCCTTGACATGTGAAAGGTTTTGTTGTACAATAAATGTTAGTTATTTGTTCAACAAAATAATTTATATGTCAAGGAACATGTTCTGTGAGCTAAATATAAGTGGACCAGCATTGTTTGTACAACAAAACAATTCACATGTCAATGAACATGTTCAGTGAGCTAAAATTTTGTGGACTAGCATTGTTTGTACAACAAAACAATTCACATGTCAGGAAACCTGTTTTTGAGCTAAAGATACGTGGACGAGCATTGTTTGTACAACAAAACAATTCACATGTCAAGGAACCTGTTCTTTAGCTAAAGATACGTGGACCAGCATTGTTTGTACAACAAAACAATTCACATGTCAAGTAACCTGTTCTTGAGCTAAAGATACGTGGACCAGCAGTGTTTGTATAAGTTATGCAAACAATGCTGGTCCACGTATCTTTAGCTCACTGAACATGTTCATTGACATGTGAATTGTTTTGAATGCTTGTCGACGTATATTTAGCTCAAATGCTTGTCGACGTATATTTAGCTCAGAATTGTTTTATTGTACAAACAACAAGTCATGGAACATTTCCAGTTAGCTAAAGATACGTGGACCAGCATTGTTTGTACAACAAAAAAATTCACATGTCAATGAACATGTTCAGTGAGCTGAAGATTTGTGGACTAGCATTGTTTGTACAACAAAACTATTCACATGTCAATGAACA
>NW_013811511.1:0-496 GCF_000517525.1 Limulus polyphemus
CCACACCAGGGATAAGGTACACTATGTAGAGTATTTACTGCACCTGAATAGGGTACATTATGTAGAGTATTTACTGCACCAGAGATATGGTACAGTATATAGAGTATTACCGTACCAGGAATAGTTTACATTATGTAGAGTATTTACGACACCAGGGAAAGGTATAATATGTCGAGTATTTACTACACCATAGAAGGGGATAGTATGTAGAGTATTTACTACACCAGGGATAGGATACAGTATGTAGAGTATTTACTGTACCAGGGATAGGTAGAAGATGTAGAGTATTTACTACACCAGTGATAGGGTACACTATGTAGAGTATTTACTGCACCAGGAATAGAGTACACTATGTAGAGTATTTATTGCAACAGGGATAGGGTACAGCATGTAGAGTATTTACTGCACCAGGTATAGGGTACACTATGTAAAGTATTTACTACACCAGATATAGGGTACAGTATGTAGAGTATTTACCGCACCAGGAATAGGGTAC
>NW_013811512.1:0-498 GCF_000517525.1 Limulus polyphemus
AGCAACGCACGGAAAAACATTACTTAAAAACTCTTAAATAATTCACATGGATGTTTTAAAAATGTCGTATCTGTTAGGACGCTCAGTGTATCATAAAAAACATCTGTCTCAAATTATAATTTATAACATTTATAACCATGTAAAAGTGAACAGCTCCAAACTGGGTGCTGTAGGTCTGCATTACAAATTACTTTTCTGTTAGTGTTTTAGCACGTTAAATATTCGGTTGTAACGTTAAACAGATAAATAGATAATAAAAGGAAGACAAATAGACAGATAGACAGATATTTTCCTGAAAGGGGCCAAAGGCATCCTGAAGAAATCACCTATTTTAATCATTGGCACCACTATACAGTAGTGTGTTGTCTGTCTGTCAGTAAGTAGACACTAAAATGACGTCACATAAGGGACGCTTTAAAGTAGCAATTGGTACTGTCGTGCATGCCATGAATCACGAGAGAATTATGCACTCTGTAGGCTACAGCACAGCGTGACATA
>NW_013811513.1:0-498 GCF_000517525.1 Limulus polyphemus
CATCACGTATAATAGTTAAACCTAAACGTCACGTTAGTGTAGCCTATATAATGTGTAAAGTTTAGTGTACTCTAATCAGTTATAGTGATGACACACGACGAGACACACACATTCGGCATGTAATGCTGTTTTAATACAAGAAGAAAAACAACGCATCTGTAGCCACAAATAATATCAAAGATGTTTATGGAAATATTTTGAACGTTCGTAAGTGTCAACGATGGTTCAGCAAATTTCGTTCAGGTAACTTTAGCCTTAAAAACTGTGATGGCAGGGGCCGACATGTTGGAATTGATATTGATGCTCTGAAGACACTTGTTGCGTCTAACCCGAGGCAACACACTCGTGAAATGGCCCTAAAAGTGCATGTCTCTCATGAAACAATACGTAAACATCTAAGGAATATGGGAATTCTCCATAAAGAAGGTGTTTGGGTGCCTCACGAACTCTCCAATGATGATCGTTTCCAATGTGTGAACGTTGCTTTGTGTCTTCTGG
>NW_013811514.1:0-498 GCF_000517525.1 Limulus polyphemus
GTATAGGTATGGATGTGATTAGTGAGTACAATGTAATATATAGGTATGGATGTGATTAGTGAGTACAATGTAATGTATAGGTACGGATGTGATTAGTGAGTACAATGTAATGTATAGGTACGGATGTGATAAGTGAGTACAATGTAATGTATAGGTACGGATGTGATTAGTGAGTGTAATGTAATATATAAGTACGGATGTGATTAGTGAGTGTAATGTAATATATAGGTACGGATGTGATTAGTGAGTACAATGTAATATATAAATACGGATGTGATTAGTGAGTACAATGTAATATATAGGTATGGATGTGATTAGTGAGTGCAATGTAATATATAGGTATGGATGTGATTAGTGAGTACAATGTAATGTATAGGTACGGATGTGATTAGTGAGTACAATGTAATGTATAGGTACGGATGTGATTAGTGAGTGTAATGTAATATATAGGTACGGATGTGATTAGTGAGTACAATGTAATATATAAGTACGGATGTC
>NW_013811515.1:0-497 GCF_000517525.1 Limulus polyphemus
ATGGGATCGACGCAGCACAACTTCCCGTAACTTCCTCGGTATAACTGTTTGCCAAGTCATCACTTTCCCATCTGTAGTTTCCCATCTCCGGACAAGAATACCATTTGCAAGCTTAAACTGGTCCCATTGTACCCAATAGTGCTTTGTCACGGGGCTTAGACTAGACACCTTCTCCCAGGCAGGGCGCACAACACTTGCTATTAGAAAATCAATTATTTTCTTCAAATCTTGGTCTTTCTCCTGTTCTGCTTTGATATCTATACCTGGTTCCAATTCGTCATCATCAACTCTTTCAGTCACTTTGACTTCACCTTGATGGCACCTAATTAGTTCAACCTCTCTTTTAACAGATACCGGAACTTGGCCTTTGTTGTTCCCAAACGTCATTTTATCAAATCAATTACAAACTTCCTCGGTAGTAGATAGTCCAATCCTAATATGCATTCGTCTTCCATCTCAGCCAAGTATACTTTCTGTCTGTCCTTTATGCCCATGAG
>NW_013811516.1:0-1270 GCF_000517525.1 Limulus polyphemus
TTTTTGTCTTTCTTACATTATATATTCACGACTTTGATAACGGTATTTTTTAGTAATATTTACACTAGTTTGAAATTCATAATGGCCTTTATAGTCTTTCTTTCACTAGATTTTCTTCACTTGGATAACTGTCTTTTTAGTCCTTTTACCACTAGATTTTGTTAACTTTGATAACGATCATTTTAATAATTCTTACACTAGATTTTTTGACATTCATAATGGTCTTTTTAGTCCTACTTACACTAAATTTTTTGACATTCATAATGGTTTTTTGTCCTTCTTACATTATATATTTACGACTTTGATAACTGTCTTTTTAGTAATTCTTACACTCGATATTTTGACATTCATAACGGTCTTAATAGTCTTTCTTTCACTAGATTTTTTTGACTTGAATAAGTGTCTTTTTAGTCCTTCTTCCACTAGATTTTGTTAACTTTGATAACGGTATTTTCAGTAATTCTTACACTAGATACATTAACATTCATAATGGCCTTTATAGTCTTTCTTTCACTAGATTTTGTTGACTTGGATAACTGTCTTTTTATAAAAGGACCCACTAGATTTTATTAACTTTGATAACGATCATTTTATCAATTCTTACACTAGATTTTTTGACATTCATAATTGTCTTTTTAGTACTACTTACACAAAATTTTTTGACATTCATAATGGTCTTTTTCTCCTTCTTAGATTATATATTTACGACTTTGATAACTGTCTTTTTAGTAATTCTTACACTAGAAATTTTGACATTCATAATGGTCTTTATAGTCTTTCTTTCAGTAGATTTTTTGACTTGGATAACTGTCTTTTTAGTCCTTCTTCCACTAGATTTTGTTAACTTTGATAACGATCATTTTAATAATTCTTACACTAGATTTTTTGACATTCATAATGGTCTTTTTAGTAATTCTTACACTAGATATTTTGACATTCATAATGGTTTTTATAGTCTTTCTTTCACTAGATTTTGTTAACTTGGATAACTGTCTTTTTTGTAATTTTTGCACTCCCATTATGAATGTCAAAATATCTGAAAGAAAGACTATAAAGAGTTTACAAAATCTAGTGGATAACTGTCTTTTTAGTACTTCTTCCAATAGATTTTGTTAACTTTGATAACGATCATTTTAATAATTTTTCTTACACTAGATATTTTGACATTCATAATGGTCTTTATAGTTTTTCTTTCACTAAATTTTGTTGACTAGGATAACTGTCTTTTTAGTACTTCTTATACTGGATTTTGTTAACTTTGATAACGATC
>NW_013811517.1:0-497 GCF_000517525.1 Limulus polyphemus
ACCTACGATATATAATACTATACCATTACGTAATGGTACTTCCTATACCACGATATATAATACTGTACCATTACGTAATGGTACTACCTATACCACGATATATAATACTATACCATTACGTCATGGTACTACTTATACCACGATATATAATACTATACCATTACGTAATGGTACTACCTATACCACGATATATAATACTATACCATTACGTAATGGTACTATCTATACAACGATATATAATACTATACCATTACGTAATGGTACTACCTATACCACGATATATAATACTGTACCATTACGTAATGGTACTACCTGTACCACGATATATAATATTATACCATTACGTAATGGTACTACCTATATCACGATATATAATATTATACCATTACGTAATGGTACTACCTATACCACGATATATAATACTATACCATTACGTAATGGTACTACCTATACCACGATATATAATATTATACCATTACGTAATGACACTATCTATA
>NW_013811518.1:0-874 GCF_000517525.1 Limulus polyphemus
AAAGAGATGAAAGAGCTATTACAATATAAATTAAAGACAAGAACAGTTTCCTGAGAGATGTAAGAGCTATTAAAATATAAATTAAAGACAATAACAGTTTCCAGAGATGTAAGAGCTATTACAATATAAATAAAAGCTATAACAGTTTCGAGAGATAAAAGAAATATTACAATATAAATTAAAGACAATAACAATCCCGATTGATGTAAGAGCTACTACAATATGAATTAAAGTATAGAACAGTTTCCAGAGAGATGTAAGAGCTATTACAATATAAATTAAAGACCAGAACAGTTTCCAGAGAGATGTAAGAGCTATTAAATATAAATTGAAGACAATAACAGTCCCGAGAAATGTAAAAGCCATAACAATATAAATTAAAAACAATAACAGTCCCGAGAGATGTAAGAGCTATAACAATATAAATTAAAAACAATAATAGTCCCGAGAGATGTAAGAGCTATTACAATGTAAATTAAAGACAAGAACAATTTCAAATCATAAAACCTCTCAGGAGTGTTCTTTTCATTAATTTACATTGTAATAGCTCTTACATCTCTCGGGACTGTTCGTGTCTTTAACTTATATTGTAATAGCTCTTACATATTTCGGGACTGTTCTTGTGTTTAATATATATTGTTATAGCTCATACATCTCTTGGGACTGTTATTGTCTTTAATTTATATTGTTATAGCTCTTACATCTCTCGGGACTGTTCTTGTATTTAATTTATATTGTTATAGCTTTTACATTTCTCGGGACTGTTAATTTTTTTAAATTTATATTGTAATAGCTCTTACATCTCCGGCTATTACAATATAAATTAAAGATAATAAAAGTCCCGAGAGATGTAAGAGCTATTACATTATAAATT
>NW_013811519.1:0-940 GCF_000517525.1 Limulus polyphemus
AGTTATGGAAGGTTTTGCGTTTTGTACCAGTACGTCGTTCCATTTGGACGGATCATCTCCAAATTTTGTATGAACGTTCGTTGCATACTTGCGTATTTACATTAAAAATTCTAGCCTTGTATTATCATTTTTGCGAATTTTTTGGTCGTTTTATGTTACTCTTTTATTGGCTTTTCTGAAAGCGTATGTGTACTGCAGTGAAGCTTTTGGTTACTGATTGTTTTTCGATTTCTTGTTACCAGAGGGTCCTAAATTGATGATTCTTCACCATATTTGGTATGTAGCTACACTTTAACGTTGCGTAGTTATATGCAGAGTTTTACCTTCTTACTCTTTTTTTTAAGAGAGTTATGGAACGTTTTGCGTTTTGTATCAGTACTTCGTTCCATTTGGACGGATCTTCTCGATTTTTTTCAAGAACGTTCGTTGCATACTTGCGTATTTACATGCAAAATTCTAGCCTTGTATTATCATTTTTGCGTATTTTGTGGTCGTTTTACCAAAAGCTTCACTGCAGTACACATATGCTTTCAGAAAAGCCAATAAAAGAGTAACCTAAAACGACCACAAAAGTCGCTTACTGATTGTTTCTCGATTGCTTGTTACCAGAGGGTCCTAAATTGATGTTTCTTCACCAAATTTGGTATGTAAGTGCACTTTAACGTTGCGTAGTAATATGCAGAGTTTTACCTTCCTACTGTTTGTTTTAAGGGAGTTATGGGAGGTTTTGCGTTTTGTACCAGTACGTCGTTCCATTTGGACGGATCTTCTCGAAATTTTTTCAAGAACGTTCGTTGCATACTTGCGTATTTACATGCAAAGATTCTAGCCTCCTATTATCATTTTCGCGAATTTGTGGTCGTTTTATGTTACTCTATTATTGGCTTTTCTGAAGCGTATGTGTACTGCAGTGAAGCTTTTGGTTAGTGATTGTTTTTCG
>NW_013811520.1:0-788 GCF_000517525.1 Limulus polyphemus
GAATACTGTGTACTATCAAAAAGATGACACAAGATTTAACAATACTGTGTATTTACAATAACAACACATAAGATTTAACGATACTGTGTATTATCAATAAGAAGACACAAGATTTAACAATACTGTGTATTGTCAATAACAAGACATAAGATTTAACGATACTGTGTATTATCAAAAAGAAGACACAAGATTTAACAATACTGTGTACTGTCAATAAGAAGACACAAAATTTAACAATACTGTTTACTGTCAATAAGACACCTGATTTAAAGATACAGTGTACTTTCAATAAGAAGACACAAGATTTAACAATACTGTGTACTGTCAATAAGAAGACATAAGATTTATCGATACTGTGTACTGTCACTAACAAGCCACAAGATTTAATGATACTGTGTACTATAAATAAAAAGACAAGATTTAACGATACTGTGTACTGTCAATAAGAAGACACAAGATTTAACGATACTGTGTACTGTCAATAAGAAGACACAATATTTAACAATACTGTGTACTCTCAATAAGAAGACACACGATTTAGCAATATTGTGTACTCTCAATAAGAAGACAAAAGATTTAACGATACTGTGTACTGTCACTAAGAAGACAGAAGATTTAACGATACTGTGTACTTTCAATAAGAAGACACAAGATTTAACAATTATACTTTGTACTGTCAATAAGAAGACACAAGAGTTAACGATACTGTGTACTGTCAATAAGTAGACACAAGATTTAACGATACTGTGTACTGTCAATAAGAAGACACAAGATTTAACGATACTGTG
>NW_013811521.1:0-498 GCF_000517525.1 Limulus polyphemus
GTATGACGAACATATTTGATAAGTACAACAGATAACCAGAAATTTGATAAGTACAACAGATAATCAGACATTTGGTAAGTATAACAGATGACCAGATATTTGATAAGTATAACATGGGACTAGATATTTGATAAGTTTAACAGATATCCAGATATTTGTTAGGTATAACAGATAACAAAATATTTTATACGTGTAACACTTGACCAGTTATTTGATACCTATAACAGAGGTCCAGATATTTGATAAGTATAAAAGATGACAAGAAGTTTGATAAATATAACAGAAGACTATATATTTGATAACTACAACAGAGGACGAAATATTTAACAAATAAAATAAATGGCGAGATATTTCATATATATAACAGATGACCAGTTATTTGATAAGCGTAAAAGACAACCAAATTTTTAATAACTATAACAGATAACCACATATATGATAAGCATAACAGATGACTAGATATTTGATAACTAGAACTGAGGACCAGATATTCGTTGA
>NW_013811522.1:0-743 GCF_000517525.1 Limulus polyphemus
AGGGGTCTTCCACTGCTTCCACAAGCATTGGGCTTCCTTGGGGATGCTCTTTTATCCTACCCCAAATTATCTTCTCTGACATAGGGGGTATTGTAGTTGACTTAAGTGCTGTGACGTGCAAATCAACAGATGTAGCAACACTTAGTGGAATTTGGCCTTTGTTATTTCCAATCGTCATTTTATCGAAGATAACTACACACTTCCTCATTAGTAAATAGTCCAATCCCAATATGCATGCTCTTCAATGTCAGCCAAGTATACTTTCTGTCTGTTTTTCATGCCCATGAGCTCAATAGTTACCCACACTGGTACCAACAACCTTGCATAATGTCCTGTCACGCCACAGAGCTTCTGTATAGCTTCTGGTACTCCTTCATGATCTAACACCTTGATACTCACAAGGGTTTGCTGAGTCACAGAATCTATGACAAAGTTGCACCTTTGGCCATCCAGCTTTCCTGTCACGTAGACACTATGTGTGCTTGGCATTTTACACTTAGCTGTTGGGACTTTCACGATGGGGGTTGGTGGGCGTCCCTCAGCACCAACCACTACTGGTTTCCCGAAGCTGACTTATTGGTAGTATTCTTCCTACACTGGCTTCTCATATGTCCACAGTTCCAACAACCTTTCTGGGTATCAGCCTTTCCTGCTGTGGCATCTTCCCTGTGTTGAAGTTGCCGGCATTAAGATCTCTTGTGCCCAGGTTTATTACAGTGCCAGCAAAGTCCCTCAAACTTCTC
>NW_013811523.1:0-498 GCF_000517525.1 Limulus polyphemus
GTTATACTTTTAGAGATAGTAGACAACACTTTATTCTGGACTCGCTCTTTTTGAAGGCGACGTATCTTCTGTGAGTTACATCTAATCAGATTTCTTTTTTCTATGACCCTAGCAGCCTGGTCAAATTGCCCGCTGGGGATCATTGTGCAAACTGGTATGTGGACCTCTCTGAATACTTTTATCTTACTTTATTTGCCTGATCTAGATCGGCAGGCTCGTCATCTGAGGGCTTTTGCCTATCCTCTGTAGCTATCTTAATTATTTCTGCGAGATTATCCAGATGGATGAGTATTTTTATTTCTACCTTTCAGGGTTCTTTACCTTGTTTTCACAGGACCCCACTCTGTGGCGAGTGTTACCCAGACAGATGTGCTTTCGTCACACCAATTCCACACTAGCAACTACTATTTCACTATAATTACTACCTGTTGCAACAGGCTCTGTAGAAATCAGGTATTATATAAGACCGCGTAGGAGCTCGCCAGGTGGTATTATCAT
>NW_013811524.1:0-497 GCF_000517525.1 Limulus polyphemus
ATCTGAGAGAACATTATGAAACATTCCACACCTTACTTCCCAATCATTTTACATTCTGTAGCTTTTAATATATAATTAATTAAAACTTTGTTTGGTTTTCGAATATGTGTGTATCATTGTCCCCTACGAGTGAGTAGTATCAGTTTGTTTCGCTGTTAAAGCTTCTTGTTAGTTTAAGGATGATTTTGCCTATTAATTAGTAAATAAAGTCATCTGCGAATAAAATAGTAGTTTGTCTAGTTTCTGTTAGTAATTTGTCTAGTTTCTATTAGTAGTTTGTCTAGTTTCTATTAGTAGTTTGTCTAGTTTCTATTAGTAGTTTGTCTAGTTTCTATTAGTAGTTTGTCTAGTTTCTATTAGTAGTTTACCTAGTTTCTGTTAGTAGTTTGTCTAGTTTCTGTTAGTAGTTTGTCTAGTTTCTGTTAATAATTTGTCTAGTTTCTGATAGTAGTTTGTCTAGTTTCTATTAGTAGTTTGTCTAGTTTCTGTTAGTAGTT
>NW_013811525.1:0-498 GCF_000517525.1 Limulus polyphemus
TACAGTCACACAGCATTGAACACTAACAAATAAATTTGTCAAACATGCTGTTCTAACATATACAGGGATTTGAAAGATATTCTACAGTCACACAGCATTGAACATTAACAAATAAATTTGTCAAACCTGTTATTCTAACATGTGCAGGGATTTGAAAGTTATTCTACAGTCACACAATATTGAACATTAAATAAATTTGTCACACCTGTTATTCTAACATATACAGGGATTTGAAAGTTATTCTACAGTCACACAATACTGAACATTAAATAAATTTGTCAAACCTGTTATTCTAACATGTGCAGAGATTTGAAAGTTATTCTACAGTCACACAATACTGAACATTAAATAAATTTGTCAAACCTGTTATTCTAACATGTGCAGGGATTTGAAAGTTATTCTACAGTCACACAGCATTGAACATTAACAAATAAATTTGTCAAACCTGTTATTCTAACATGTGCAGGGATTTGAAAGTTATTCTACAGTCACATAATA
>NW_013811526.1:0-499 GCF_000517525.1 Limulus polyphemus
AAGTATATTTTATTTCAAATATTTTTTTACCCCGGGTTATTTTTTTTCAAAGTCTCTTTTCAATCTTAAAAGAAGAAAAGTTCAAAGACGAGACAAAACAGGATTTTGCTGGATGGTTTGAGAAGTTCAAGAAAAGAACTAGCCTGCACAATGTAAGAATTACAGGGGAAGCAGCTAGTGCAGATAAGGAAGCTGCTGATGAATATCCTGAAGTTCTGAAGAAAATTGTGGAAGAAGGAGGGTATTCGGATGAACAAATTTTTAACGTCGACGGGGTTATTTTGGAAAAGGATGCCTTCCAAAACGTTTCTGGCCAAATCTGAGAGTTCCCAATCAGGATGTAAAGCTGCAAAGGATAGACTAACCCTTTTATTGGGCGACAATGCTAAAGGAAATTTGAAATTAAAGCCTATGTTGGTTTATAGAGCTCAGAATCCAAGAGCTCTTAAAGGTATAAATCAAGGACAATTACCAATAATATGGAAATCTAATAAAAAAG
>NW_013811527.1:0-669 GCF_000517525.1 Limulus polyphemus
TGGTATATGATGGTAAAGGACTATCAAATACAAGACTGGTATATGACGGTAAAGGACTCTCAAATACAAGACTGGTATACGACAGTAAAGGACTATCAAATACAAGATTGGTATAAGCCAGTAAAGGACCATCAAATACAAGACTGGTATACGACAGTAAAGGACTATCAAATACAAGACCAGTATATGACAGTAAAGGACTATCAAATACAAGATTGGAATAAGACAGTAAAGGGCTATCAAATACAAGATTGGTATAAGACAGTAAAGGACTATCCAATACAAGATTGGTATAAGACAGTAAAGGACTATCAAATACAAGATTGGTATAAGACAGTAAAGGACTATCAAATACAAGACTGGTATAAGCCAGTAAAGGACCATCAAATACAAGACTGGTATACGACAGTAAAGGACTATCAAATACAAGACTGGTATAAGCCAGTAAAGGACTATCAAATACAAGATTGGTATAAGACAGTAAAGGACTATCAAATACCAAGACTGGTATAAGCCAGTAAAGGACCATCAAATACAAGACCAGTATATGACAGTAAAGGACTAACAAATACAAGATTGGAATAAGACAGTAAAGGGCTATCAAATACAAGATTGGTATAAGACAGTAAAGGACTATCAAATACAAGATTGGTATAAGACAGTAAAGGG
>NW_013811528.1:0-494 GCF_000517525.1 Limulus polyphemus
ATTTTCCTACTAAAGATACATTGAATATTTTTTATCTATGGTATTGTTGATTTTCCTATTAAAGGAATGTTGAATATTTTATATCTATAGTATTGTTGATTTTCCTACTAAAGGAATGTTGAATATTTTATATCTATAGTATTGTTGATTTTCCTACTAAAGGAATGTTGAATATTTTATATCTATAGTATTGTTGATTTTCTTACTAAAGGAATGTTGAATATTTTATATCTATAGTGTTGTTGATTTTTCTACTAAAGGAATGTTGAATATTTTATATCTATAGTATTGTTGATTTTCCTACTAAAGGAATGTTGAATATTTAATATCTATGGTATTGTTGATTTTCTTACTGAAGGAATGTTGAATATTTTATATCTATAGTATTGTTGATTTTCCTACTAAAGGAATGTTGAATATCATATATCTATAGTATTGTCGATTTTCCTACTAAAGGAGTGTTTAATATTTTATATCTATAGTATTGTTGATTT
>NW_013811529.1:0-854 GCF_000517525.1 Limulus polyphemus
AAGTGTCTTTTTAGTCCTACTTCCACTCGATTTTATTAACTTTGATAACGGTATTTTTAGTAACTCTTACACTAGATATTTTGACATTCATAATGGTCTTTATAGTCTTTCTTTCACTAGATTTTGTTGATTTTGATAATGTTCTTTTTAGTCGTTCTTCCACTAGATTTTGTTAACTTTGATAACGATCATTTTAATAATTCTTACACAAGATTTTTTGACATTCATAATGGTCTTTTAAGTAATTCTTACACTAGATATTTTGACATTCATAATGGTATTTTTAGTCTTTCTTTCACTAGATTTTGTTAACTTGGATAACTGTCTTTTTAGTCCTTCTTCCACTAGATTTTGTTAACTTTGATAACGATCATTTTGATAATTCTTACACTAGATTTTTTAACATTCATAATGATCTTTTTAGTTCATTACTACACTATATTTTTTGACATTCATAATAGTCTTTTTGTCTTTCTTACAATATATATTCACGACCTTGATAACGGTATTTTTAGTAATTCTTACACTAGATATTTTGACATTAATAATGGTCTTTATAGTCTTTCTTTCACTTGATTTTGTTGACTTGGATAACTGTCTTTAATTATTAAAATGATCGTTATCAAAGTTAACAAAATCTAGTGGAAGAAGGACTAGCTTACACAAGATTTTTTGACATTCATAATGGTCTTTTTAGTCCTTATTACACTAGATTTTTTGACATTCGGACAAAAAGACCATTATTTCTTACATTATATATTTACGACTGTGATAACTGGTAAGAATTACTAAAAAGAATAGATATTTTGACTAAAGACCATTATGAATTAGTCTTTCTTTCACAAGATTTTGTT
>NW_013811530.1:0-498 GCF_000517525.1 Limulus polyphemus
TGAGAATATGTCTTTAAGAAGTTTAATATTTCCAAAAAATTTCTATTATTTTCAGCTGTGTCTCCTTCACAATGACCCCTCTGAGCTATGTTTGGACAGCTGTAAGTCTCAACGTATCTGACGTATTCTCTATCTTTTTCCACAATCAGTCAGTGAGCTTCATTAACGTGGTCCGTTACTGTTTTCTCAACAAAAAAAAACTGATTCTAAATAAGCATAATATTTGAATGCACTGCTTGTGTTTTAGAAGTATAGTATTGAAACCTTCAGACACAAAAGGTTGCTCACCTTGATATTTAGCGTCTGTGGTAAAATAACAACAGACAAAACAGTAAACTTTGTTAGTAGATGCGGAATATCCAAGCCAAAGATATGCTTTATACCAATAAGGTATGAATTTCCGTCCATGAGTCGTTGGAAAGCAGAAGGGCTCATTAAGACCAGTCGAATTGGTCCATTTTTCGGCGTTCGAGATATGTCATCTGGAACAACTGCTTC
>NW_013811531.1:0-1039 GCF_000517525.1 Limulus polyphemus
CGTTACATTCAATTATTATAAACAGTCTCTCAAAACAATGGTTTCTCAAAATTTTATGTTTCGAAACTATTTTCAATGTTTCCTTATCTCTAATTATTATTAAAGATATCTATTTTCGCTTTACATGCAAAGTAAACAATGGACTATTTTGTTCCCACAGCAGGGATCGAGACCAGAATTTTATTGTTATAAGCTCTCTAGTTTACCGCCGAGCTATAAAGATTGTATACATTTTAAACACCAAATATTATTTCAATAATTATTAATAACAAGTTTAGTCGCTTCACTTTACACATTTTTACCTTGTAAGATATTTTGTCCTGAATTAAACCCACAATCACTCAACTGAGAGCATGAACAGCTCCAGTTACAGAACCTGTGATGGACAGAAACGTGTCGTCTGGTATAAACGTCTCTCCATATGTCTGATAAACAATAAGAAAGTAATTTTGGAATATAAAAGAACTTTCTTTCACCACTCCGGTGAGAGTGTCTCAACACAGTCCTGGTGTTGGTACTTAGCTTGTAACTACCATGCATTTAATGTTAGTTATTTTTCTAAGACTCTTTTGTAGTTATAACTATGAATGTTTTTAAATCCAGAAATTACAATTTACATAAAAATAAATGAATGTTATTATCATCATAAACCTTCTTGAGATACAGGATGGAACCAAAATCTTATGTAGAAAAACACTGATTGTGATGTTCAAATCAAATAAAAAATAAGTACTTGACTGTAGAACAACAATATATAACGAAAAATTATGTGCATCATTGGAAGAAAATTCAGCCAATGTGAACGCTGATGACGAAAAACCGTACAGTAATGGTGATGTTGAAGTTAATGTATCACCAATAGAGGCTCTGAAAATAAAATAATATTACCTTTTATCAATAGTTTATATCTGCTTCTATTACTCATTCGTGTTTGTGAATGCGTTTTATAACGTAATTAAACAAATTACAAAAGACTTCCATTAAGTTCTTTACTATACGATTGTCTTGACGTTCCGGACACAGTAGTTAGTTCACTGGA